>NC_135615.1:5355580-5638419 GCF_053574225.1 Canis aureus | reverse complement strand
GGAGCCTGACATGGGACTCGATCCCTGGTCTCCAGGAATCCCACCCTGGGCCAAAGGCAGGCGCTAAACCACTGAGCTACCCAGGGATCCCCTTTTTAAAATTTTTAAATTCAAATTAATTAACATATAGCGTATTATTAGTTTCAGAGGTAGAATTCAGTGATCCATCAGTTGCATACATCATCTAGTGCTTATTACTTCAAGAGCCCTCCTTAATTACCATCACCCAATTACCCCATTGCCCCAACCCTCTCCCCTCCAACAACCCTCAGTTTATTTCCTATGATTAAGAGTCTCTTACGGTTTGTCTCTCTCTCTGATTTTTATCTTATTTTTCCCTCTCTTCCGCTATGCACCTCCGTTTTGTTTCTTAAATTCCACATAGGATTGAAATCATATGGTATTTGTCTTTCTCTAACTTATTTCACTTAGTATAATACTCTTAAGTCCCATCTATGTTATTGCAAATGGCAAGATTTCATTCTTTAGGATGGCTGAGTAATATTCCATTGTATTTATACACACTGCATCTTCTTTATCCATTCATCTGTCAGTGGGCATCGGGCTTTTCTGTAGTTTGGCTATTGTGGTCATTGCTGCTTTAAACGTTGGGGTGCTGGTGCCCTTTCAAATCACTATGTTTGTATCTTTTGGATAAATACTGAGTACTGCGATTGCTGGGTCATAGGTTAGCTCTATTTTTTTCCCTAAATTTTTATTTATTTATGATAGTCACAGAGAGAGAGAGGGAGAGAGAGGCAGAGACATAGGCAGAGGGAGAAGCAGGCTCCATGCACCGGGAGCCCGACGTGGGATTCGATCCAGGGTCTCCAGGATCGCGCCCTAGGCCAAAGGCAGGCGCTAAACCGCTGCGCCACCCAGGGATCCCGGATAGCTCTATTTTTATTTAACTTTTTGAGGAAGACTTTGTATAATAATCAGGGGTAAGAAAAGTAACATTTTGGGACTATTAAATCTCTTATAATCTTCACCCCATGAGAAAATGTAGGTTAGTAAATGGCGGAACTGAGATTTGAATCTGTATTTGAATGATCTCCAAAACCTGTGTTCTTTTTGTAATGGTGTTCATTTGGTAATGGTGAATATTACAATTATTTTTACGAAATGTGATACTTGTAATCCTGAAAACTATCAATTTTTTTTCTAGACTGTCCCGAAACTAAACTTAAGAAAGCAAATGGCTGCTTTTCTGCGACCCAAGAGTAAGCTATTTGAAGATTTGTGTTTTTCACGGAGTTTTGTCCATTTTTGTGTTATTTAGTAATTCAAAGTTACAGATATCTTCATGTACTCTTTACTTTGTTTTTCACTAAATAGAAGCAAAATGTGGTCTTGTGAGCCAAGAAGATAGACCTTTATTTGCTGACAACAATTTTGCAAGGGAAGATAAGACTGAAACTCTCTGTAAACCATCCGTCAATGTCTCTGACTATTCTCCTCTTGCTTTTGTATCACCCGAAACTCCTCAAACGTCTTCAGCAATGCTTGGTGTTACAAAGGTAAGTTGTTTTGAACTTTGTCCCCCATGTTTTTTCACATACTATCCTCTTGATATCCTTATAATGAAAAGAATCTTAGGGAGAAATGGAAGCCCTCAAGAATATAAGAGAAAACAGTGTAATAACAACAGAGAAGTAAGTACTGGGTTGAGATTTATTACGGTTGGTGGGAATAAACAAATCTTAGGTGTGCCATTATGGAGGGAAAGAATTAGAAAGCAACTGGATAGAATAGCTAGATGGATGTGAAGATGAGGGGAGGGGTTGTGGGGTAAGAATTCATTTAATAAGGATGAGATGAATGTAAAGATAAGAGAGTTTAGAGAGATTATTATTAAAAACACAGCAGTAGTGAGGCTAAGGTAGAACAGATGCTGTATATTATAAAATGCGGTAGAAATTATTTTAAATGCAAGTTAATAAAAGGCAATACAAAACATGCTCAGATTCTTCAGAATGACAGCTGGTTTTTATGAAGAACTGGGAGGAAATTTTACCCTTTTAAGTTTAATAAAGTATGATAGCCTATATTTAATTTAGCAAGAGTTGTGTTTATACATAGTACAAAGTGAAGTCTGTTTTAAGCCATAATCAGATTTATTATGAGTTTTGAACTTTGGCTGTTGTCTTTCTTGTGGTTTCTAATTAAACTTACTGTGTGGTATAATCTTGGTCGACTTTATATCTTTTGAGAATAGAGAGGACGTAAATAAACATTTTAGTTTTTTCATTAATTAAAACTGAATTTTTTTCTTAGGTAAGTGAGGTTCTTAATCTCTATCCATTAAATGAAAAAAATAAATTTTAAGCTGCAAGATTCTTAAAAAATATAAAAACTATTTTCTGGATTCTGATGCATCTTTTTTTAAATATAAGCTTAGAATAGAGACACATGTCAAATGAATAAACTCATGATTTATCATTTTTTTATAAGATGATTTATCATTATAGAATCGTAAGGAAGGAAAAGTTGCCCGTAGAGTATACAATATTATTTGTAGAAGGATGACCTTTACTTTCTCAAAGATCTCCAACAGTGGATACATTTTACGTTATCTCGGGAAACTTTAGTCTTCATAGTTGTTATATTTTGTATTTTGTATTTTTTAATTTTGTATTTTATTTGTAATTTTTTATTGGAATTCAGTTTGTTAACATATACCATAACACCCAGTGCTCATCCTGCCAAGTGACTCCCTCAGTGCCCATAACCCACTCACCCCAACCCCCTGCCCGCTTCCCCTTGCACTACACCTTGGTCATTTCCCAGGGTGAGGTGTCTCTCATGTTTTGTCACTCTCACTGATATTTTCACTCAATTTCTCTATTTCCCTTTATTCCCTTTCACTAATTTTTATATTCCCCAAATGAATGAGACCATGTAATGTTTGTCCTTTAAAGACTGACACATTTCACTCAGCATAATACCGTCCAGGTCCCTCCACCTCAAAGCAAATGGTGGGTATTTGTCGTTTCTAATGGCTGAGTAATATTCCATTGTATACATAGACCACATCTTCTTTATCCATTCATCTTTCGATGGACACCGAGGCTCCTTCCACAGTTAGTCTATTGTGAACATTGCTGCAAGAAACATCGGGGTGCGGGTGTCCTGGCATTTCACTGCATCTGTATCTTTGGGGTAATCCCCAGCAGTGCAATTGCTGGGTCGTAGGACAGATCTATTGTTAACTCTTTGAGGAACCTCCACACAGTTCTCCAGAGTGGCTGTGCCAGTTCCCACTCCCAGCAACAGTGCAAGAGGGTTCCCCTTTCTCCACATCCTCTCCAACATTTGTTGTTTCCTGCCTTGTTAATTTTGCCCATTCTCACTGGTGGGAGGTGGTATCCCATTGTGGTTTTGATTTGTACTTCCCTGGTGGCCAGTGATGCAGAGCATTTTCTCATGTGCTTGTTGGCCATGTCTATGTCTTCCTCTGTGAAATTTCTGTCCATGTCTTTTGCCCATAGCATGATTGGATTGTTGTTTCTTTGAGTTTACTAAGTTCTTTATAGATCTTGGATACTAGCCCTTTATCTGATAGGTCATTTGCAAATACCTTCTCCCATTCTGTAGGTTGCCTTTTAGTTATGTTGACTGTTTCTTTTGCTGTGCAGAAGCTTCTTACCTTGATGAAGTCCCAATAATTCACTTTTGCTTTGCTTTCTCTTCCCTTCAGGGATGTATCTTGCAAGAAGTTGCTGTGGCCAAGTTCAAAAAGGGTGTTGCCTGTGTTCTCCTCTAGGATTCTGATGGATTCCTGTCTCACATTCAGATCTTTCATCCATTTTGAGTTTTTCTTTGTGTATGGCATAAGAGAATGGTCCAGTTTCATTCTTCTGCATGTGGCTGTCCAATTTTCCCAGCACCATTTATTGAAGAGACTGTCTTTTTTCCAGTGGATAGTCTTTCCTGCTTTGCCGACTATTATTTGAGCATAGAGTTGAGGGCCCACTTCTGGATTCTCCATTCTGTTTCCATTGATCTATGTGTCTGTTTTTGTGCCAGTACCTCACTGTCTTGATGACCACAGCTTTGTAGTACAACCTGAAATCTGGCATTGTGATGCCCCCAGCTATGGTTTTCTTTTTTAATATTCCCCTAGCTATTTGGGGTCTTTTCTGATTCCACAGAGATCTTAAGATGATTTGTTCCAACTTTCTGAAGAAAGTCCATAGTATGTTGATAGGGATTGCATTAAGTGTGTAAATTGCCCTGGGTACCATTGACATTTTCCCAATATTCATTCTGCCAATCCATGAGCATGGTATATGTTTCCATCTCTTTGTGTCTTCCTCAATTTCCTTCAGAAGTGTTCTGTAGTTTTGAGGGTAGAAACCCTTTACCTCTTTGGTTATGTATATTCCTTGTTACCTTATGCTTTTGGGTGCAATTGTAATTGGGATTGACTCCTTCATTTCTCTTTCTTCAGTCTCATTGTTAGTGTATAGAAATGCCACTGTTTTCTGGGCATTGATTTTGTATCCTGCCACACTGCCAAATGGCTGTGAGTTCTAGCAGTCTTGGGGTGGAGTCTCTTGGGTTTTCTAGCTGCATTATGATGTCATCTGCAAAGAGGGAGAGTTTGACTTCCTCTTTGCCACTTTGAATGCCTTTTATTTCTTTTTGTTGCCTGATTGCCGAGGCTAGGACTTCTGGTACTATGTTGAATAGCAATGGTGAGAGTGGACATCCCTGTCTTGTTCCTGATCTTAGGGGATAGGCTACCAGTGTTTCCCCATTGAGAACGATATTTTCGTAGATGGCTTTTAAGATGCTGAGGAATGTTCCCTCTATCCCTACACTCTGAAGAGTTTTGATCAGGAATGGATGTTGTATTTTGTCAAATGCTTTCTCTGCATCTATTGGGAGGATCATGTGGTTCTTGGTTCTTTCTCTTGCTGATATGATGAATCACATTGATTGCTTTACAAGTGTTGAAGCAGCCTTGCATCCCGGGGATAAATCCCACTGGGTCATGGTGAATCATCTTCTTAATGTATTGTCGGATCCTGTTGGCTAGTATCTTGTTGAGAATTTTTGCGTCCGTGTTCATCAGGGTATTGGTCTATAATTCTCCTTTTTGGTGGGGTCTGTGTCTGGTTTTGCAATTAAGGTGATGCTGGCCTCATAGAACGACTTTGGAAGTACTCCATCCCTTTCTATCTTTCATAACAGCTTTAGTGGAATAGGTATGGTTTGTTCTTTAAACGTTTGATAGAATTCCCCTGGGAAGCCATCTGGCCCCGGACTTTTGTGTCTTGGTAGGTTTTTGATGACTGCTTCAGTTTCGTCCCTGGTTATTGGCCTGTTCAGGTTTTCTATGTCTTCCTGTTGCAGTTTTGTAGTTTGTGGTTTTCCAGGAATGCACCCATTTCTTCTCGATTGCCTAATTTATTGGCGTAAAGCTGCTCATACTAAGTTTTCAAAATCGTTTGTATTTCCTTGGTGTTGGTGGTGATCCCTCCCTCTCGTTCATGATTTTATTAATTTGGGTCTTCTCTCTCTTCTTTTTAATAAGTTTGGCTAATAGTTTATCTGTCTTATTAATTCTTTCAAAGAACCAACTCCTGGTTTTTGTTGATCTGTTCCACAGTTCTTCTGGTCTCTATCTCATTGAGTTCTGCTCGAATCTTTATTAATTGTCTTCTGCTGGTTGAAGGTTTCCGTTGCTGTTCCTTCTCCAGCTCCTTTAGGTGCAAGGTTAGCTTTTGCATTGAGTTCTTTCCAGTTTGGGGACGGATGCTGGTCTTGCGATGTATTTCCCCCTCAGGACTGCTTTTGCTGTTCCCAAAGATTTTGAACGGTTGTATCTTCATTCTCATTAGTTTCCAGGAATCTTTTTAATTCTTCTCTAATTTTCTGGTTGACCCTTTAATCGTTTAGCAGGATGGTGTTAACCTCCACGTGTTTGAAATCCTTCCATATTTCTTCTTGTGGTTTAGTTCTAGTTTCAAAGCATTATGGTCTGAAAATATGTAGGGGACAATCCCAATCTTTTGGTATCGTTTAAGACCTGATTTGTGACCCAGTATGTGGCCTATTCTGGAGAAAGTTCCATGTGCACTTGAGAAGAATGTGTATTCAGTTGCGTCTGGTTGTAAATTTCTGTAAATATCTGTGAAATCCATCTGGTCCAGTGTATCATTTAAAGCGCTTGTTTCTTTGGAGATGTTGTACTTAGGAGACCTATCGAGTGTCGAAAGCACTAGATTGAAGTCACCAAGTATATGTGTATTATTATCTAAGTATGTCCTAACATTGGTTATTAATTGTTATACTTGGCAGTTCCTGCATTTGGGGCATACATATTCATGATTGTTAGGTCGTCTTTTTGGAGAGATCCTTTAGTATGATAGAGTGTCCCTCTTCATCTCCTACTACCTTCTTGGGATAAAGTTTAACAGACTCCTTTTTTTCTTTTAGGATTTATTTATTTACTTACTTACTTATTTATTTACTTATTTATTTGAGTGTGTGAGCAGGGTGAAGGGGGTAGAGGGAGAGAGAAAGGGAGAGAAGCAAACTCCCCAGTGAGGGTGGAGCCTGAAGCGGAGCTCAATCCCATGATCAGGAGATCATGAACTGAACTGCAATCAAGAGATGGAGGCCCAACTAACTGTGCCACTCAGGCATCTCCTCTACATTAAAAAAAAAAAAAAATTTTTTTTTTTTTTTTTTTTTTTTAGATTTTATTTGACACCAAGAGAGAGAACACAAATGGGAGCAGGTGTGGAAGGGAAAGGGAGAAGCACACTCCTGGCGGAGCACGAAGCCTGATGCACGGGTCTTGATCCTAGATCCCGGGGATCATGACCTGAGCCAAAGGCAGATGTTTAACTGACTGAGCCACCCAGGTGTCCACGTGTGTGTGTGTGTGTGTGTGTGTGTGTGTGTATACACATATATGTGTTTGTTTAATCATCATTCTCAGGTGTTTTTGTTGAATCAAACCTTTACATTTTGTTTAATAAAGGATGATATATTTTGACACATACGACTTTTATCATGTAGGTAGCATAGATTTTCAGCAAACCTTCAGTATTTGACTCTAAGGGAGAAAACTGATGTTTGAGGTGAAAAATAAAATCTAGAGATATCCTCCTTTAAAATAAAAATTAGCTAAGCGCCTCATCCCCAATTAAGGTATTAAATTACTGTGCCAAAGTCACACTTTTAGCATAGCTGATTAATAAACTTGTTGGGTCATTTATTTGATTCAGCATCAAGGAATTGTATCATCTCTTTGATGCTAGGTAATGCCACTTTAGGAACTTTGGACAAATCATGTAATCTTTTTTGGTTTTATTCCCATTATCAATAGAAAATGGGATTAAAGTTGATAATTATTTTTATACCCTCTAGCTATAAAATTTTATGGTTATGGAATGTGAAATTTGGGGAGCATTACTCATTTCCCAAAATTCGACACTAATATCAGTTTTGCTCCTTTTATGTTGTGGTGAACTTTGGTTCACATATTTTAATGAACACTGTGACTTTTTTGATAGCTCTGGGATCCAAATGAAAAAAGAATTATAAAAGGCAGTTGGGGAAAGAATAGCTCAGTGCAGAAATGGAAAGCTTCCTCTTTGTTCCTGGAGCATCACAATGTCACATCCTTTGAATCTGTCGGTGTAAGCAAAATCCAGATGGTAAAGACGGAAGAGGACAGATTTTTGTGTCTTTTTATTTCTTTGTATCTGCTGGTCAGATGGGGTGAAGTTGGGAATGTTAGGTAACAAAGTGTAGATATGAACACAAAATTAAGAAAGCCCTTTTTGGAATTCTGGAAAATTATGTTGTTCTATTCCAACAGAAATGAAGCAGAATTTCCAAAAATTACAATTACACGTAATGATAAAGTTCAGTGCAAGATAGTTTTATTGATTAAAATTACATTAAAGAGTCAAATGATACAATTAATGAAAAAAGTTCTTTTTAATGAATGAAGTTGTAACTATCAAATTTCCATTCAAGACTGGAAAAGAAAGGAAGCAGCACACGAGTAATAAAATGGAAGGAGCAGAAAACATATATGATGCTGCTGCTGCTGCTGCTGCTGCTCCTGCTCTTGGTACTGCTCTTGCTGTTGCTGCTGCTGCTGCTGCTGCTGCTCCTGCTGCTGGACTAATTCAACAAAGAAAGACTGGAAAAACTGATAACCACCTGTTTCCTACCACGCAGAATGAAGATTCTGATAGGTAAGCCTATAGCAATATTTAAACAGTAGATAATTATTATTTTTCTATAAAACAAATTCTGTTTGGAGCTAATGTTCATGTTTAACACATTTTATATTTTTAGTAGAGATATTCCACCCAGGGTGCTAAACAGAAAGAGGCAAAGACCAGTAAGGTATCAAATTGTTTTGCAGGCATAGTGATAAATATTTAACTAAAAAAAAAAATAACCTAGGTTAGCAAATGTAAGGAAAAAGTCATTCTCATACACTGTTGTTAGGTGAAAATTGTCAGATCCGTTGCACCTGAGTGGCTAAGTGGTTGAACGTCTGCCTTTGGCTCAGGTTGTGATCTCGGGGTCGTGGGATCGAGTCCTGCATCAGGCTTCCCATGAGGAGCCTGCTTCTCCATCTGCCCATGTCTCTGCCTCACTCTGTGTCTCTCCTGAATAAATAAATAAAAATCTTTAAAAGCGAGAGAGAGGAAGAAAATTGACAAATCCTTTCTGAAGAGTGATGTAGCAGTGCATTTCAAATTTCATATATGCTGTCCCTATATCCCAACGGCTTCATTGCCAGGAGTAGATCCTATAGGAAAACATGACTTGTGTCAACACTTAGACACACATATTCTAAGAACATTTATTATATATTATTATATTTATAAAATATGACAGATATATTAAGAATACTTACATAAACATGTTACATATATATGTTAAGATGATCTATCAAAAACTTGGAGGGAGTCTAACTCTCCATCCATAAGGAAGTAAGTTTTCACACCTATAAAATAATGCAGCATGTAACTATCTGAGAAAATGAATTTAGGTCTGCAGGGTTTTGATTGTTTAACAAATTTAAAATTTTTAATTTTTATTTTTATTTATTCATGAGAGACAGAGAGAGAGAGAGAGAGAGAGAGAGAGGCAGGCAGAGACACAGGCAGAGGGAGAAGCAGGCTCCATGCAGGGAGCCTGATGTGGGACTCGATCCTTGGACTCCAGGATCACACCCTGGACTGGAGGCAGGCGCTAAACTGCTGAGCCACCCAGGGATCCCCCAAAGTATATTTAAAGTGTTTGGTTTGATGTCTTACAATAACTTTAGAATACTTTTAATATCTGCTGAGTTGCAAAGGGAAGTTACCTGCTACACTGGCACTCTACCTTATTACCAACAAAACTGCTAATTATTAGGTTTTTGGTTTTGGTTCCCAATGCACGAGTGCTCAAATGTTGGACTCTCAAATTGATCTGAATATTATTACGAAGAGATTTCACGTGGCAACTTGTCCCATATTCTGTATAAACATTTGATCCCTATGCTATAAACCAAGAGGTTGTTAATGCAGTGAATCTTCTTTTTCAGGCACTTTGCATACAGGCTATTATTTTTCCTTTAAAAATGTTTTTAAGATTATTTATTTGAGAGAGAGAGTGTGTGAGTGCAGGGAGCGGCAGAGGCAGAGGGAGAAGCGGGGAGCCTGAAGTGGGGCTGATCCCGGGACTCCAGGGTTATGATCTGAGCCGAAGGCAGACGCTTTACCGACTGAGCCAACCAGGCGCCCCTTATTCTTCCATTTTAAAGAGCATATATTTCAACATGCACCACATCAAATTTTTCAATAGTGACTTCATATTATATAATCTTCGAAAATTCACTTTCCATTAATTCTAAACACAGTGGATCTATTAAAACATAAGTCAGATTATGTCCTCCTCTGCTCAAAACCTAATGGCCTCCCATTCACTCAAGTTCTTTCTAATAGCTACAAGGCCTTATGTGACTTGTTCATCTCGGGTCCCTCCCTATCCTTTCCTCCCTCTGTCTCTCTGATTTGAACTACTTTCTATCCCTTTCCTTCTGTTCAGCCACACTTGAATTTCTCACTATTCTTACCCCCCACCCTCATTATAAACACTTCAGGCATACCTCTGTACTTGTTATAAACTCTCTGTGGAGTGCTTTTCTCTCAGGTATCCTCATGGCTTACTCCTTGCTCCCTCTTTTTCTCCCTGGTTTTTGCTTCAAGGTCACTTTCTCAGCAAGGCCCTTCTTGGTTTATCCTGACTAGTATTTCGACCACCCCTTTTGCTACAACACATTGAAATTTGATTTCTCTGCTTTAGTTTTTCTCCTCTCATACTGTGTAGTTTATTGTTACTATGTTTACTATCCTCGTGAGTAGGGTTTTTTCTGTTTATGGCCGTGTCCTCAGTGCTTAGAGAACATTCTAGCATATATAGTGCTATTCAATAAATGTTTGTTGAGTGAATGGAGTTTAACTAAACCGTGTGTATTGTTTTTAACATAATACCAATTCTCACTTAAACAGAAAGAACGGTTGGCATGGGTCCATTCTGACAATTTAACCTGTCCGTTATCTGCATTTTGTGGATTATTTGGGCCTAATCTTGTGGTTACTTGCTACTTATTCTTTTACTGGTATTTATGTTAGTTTTAATTATAGTAGAATGGAACAAAGGAAGAGCAAACTTCATTTATGTTTCATTAAGGAAAATGAAATATGGTGGTAAATTATTATAGGACTTTAAACATTTTTGCCAGAGGATATGAGCCCTCAATATCTGAAATATAAAGGTGAAGTCGGAATTTACTGCTGACTAATAAGAGGGAGCTATGCTGGCCACTTACAGTCTTTTCTGACAGAGTAGTCTTCGCTTTCTATATACAGTTTCAGGAAAAGTGGAGTTTAAGACTTGGGAGACTTTCAGAGAATTAAGTGGTTTGTCATCATCTGAAGCCACCATGGTAATTTGGGTAAGACTGTTGTTGATTGGTTGGCATTCAAGGCATGCGTATTGGAGTGATTTTGTCCCACATTGGCTATACTTCATGAGGGAGAAGCTGACATTGGTTGGCTAGTGAGT
Organism: Canis aureus; assembly: GCF_053574225.1. Lineage (NCBI taxonomy): Eukaryota > Metazoa > Chordata > Mammalia > Carnivora > Canidae > Canis > Canis aureus. The sequence goes on along the minus strand of NC_135615.1, from coordinate 5,627,322 downwards.
GAGGACAGATGGCATTGATCATTACAAACATTTAAAACTGGTTCTGATGGGTTCTCGTTACCATGGCTGCATGTTAGCATTCCCCCGCCAACATAACTTTGAGGTGTCTTTAACCAGTTGTTTTCTATTTAAAAGTTGCTTCTATTAACTGTTTTCAAAATGAAAGCTATTTCGTATCCATAATTACAGATTTACTTCTGAAATTTGGGTCGAGAAGAATTGTTTAATAATTGCTTTCAGGAAGATCCATCTTTTTTGGATGTTTAATTTAACTAGAAGAGTTATCTGTATGGCAGTTTTAAAACAGTAATTGCTGGTTTTGTTTTTGTTTTCAGTGCCCTAAAGTTATTCAACCGATAATCTCCTATGGGAAAATTCAGTCTTTTTGTAAATTTACATAGCTATATGCTCATAATATTTTCTTGCATGCATTTAGTCCATGAAAAAATATATATAATTTTCTGTTGGTAAATCTAGCTTTTTGTATTAGGATTAGATACTAGGCTAAAAGTATGCACAAGTTACCAAAACATTTTCTTTTTCTTTGTCCCTTTAAAATTATTTTTAAAAATGTATTTATTTGAGAGAGAGAGAGAGAGAGAGAGAGAGAGAGAGAGAAAGAAAGAAAGAAAGAAAGAAAGAAAGAAAGAAAGAAAGAAAAAGAAAGAGCAAGTGGGGAGAGAGAGAAAGAGATGGAGAGAGGATCTCAAGCAGACCTGGGGGTGATTCCACAACCTTGAGATCATGACCTGAGCCAAAACCAAGTCAGACACTTAAACTGACTAAGCCCTTCCAGCTATTCATTAAACTTCTCATTTTGTTTATGTAGTGTATTCCTCATTTTATTGAATTAACTGTTTTTTAAAGATTTTATTCATTTATTTTAGCGAGAGAAAGTGTGTGAGCTAGGGGGGAATAGCAGAGGGAGAGGGACACTGTGCTGAGTGTAAGCCTGATGCAGGGCTCAATCTCATGACCCTGAGATCATAGCCTGAGATGAAATCAAGCGTCAGACACTTAATTGCCTGACCCACCCAGGCACCCCTGAATTGGCTTTTTGTGTTTTCTGGTAGCTCCTTGAATTTCCTTAAGACTGAGATTTTGAAATCTTTCTTGGATAAATTACAGATCTCCATGTGTCTGAGATTGATTACAGGAAGATTATTGTAATCCTTTGTTGGTGTCATATTTCCTTGATTTTGTCATATCCTTTTGCATTGCTGTCTTTGCCTTTGAAGTAGCAGTCACCTCCTCCAGTCTTTAATGACTACCGCTCCCATGTGTCCAAACCTGATTGTTTTGCTCTGGTGATGTGCTAGAACTTCTCTATAGGAAAGCTGGTTTTCCACGAAGACTCTCTACCCCCATGGGTGATTATCTAAGTGTTTTCCAGGGGCTCCCAGATGGTGGCTGTGAGGGTGAGGGTGGCGCCAATTTATGGGCTTTTGCCGGATCCACAGCTGGGTGTGTAGTGCGTATGCCTGTTACCCGATGCATGGGCAGATGAGACTTTTCCCCCGTGCCTTGGTGAATGGCACTTGATTCCACAGGTCCTACACAGGCAGTTTTGTCCCCACAAATGACATTGTATCATAATTGTATATGTGTATTTCCTTGCATATGGTTGCACTTCATAACTGTTCTATGAATTAATAAATGAATTCAGATGGGTAACAGATGTTTACAAAAAATTTTTTTTATTCCTTACCAGTAAAATTGTTAGAAAATATTGGCTTTCTAATGGATATTTTAACTGGATTTTTGTTTTAAGTAATGATCCTGGTTTGTCTATCATGGAAATAAAGAAAGATAAAAATGTAAAGTGGGCATCAAAAGCATCTGTGATTACACCAGGCTTTGAGGAGGCCGATTCCCTAACTGGTAGTCTACTACGAGTGAGTAATGACAACAGTCTAAGTAAAATGGATCAGGATGAAAGAAGGTAAAATCCCATAAATTCTTTATTTCCCTCTGAAGGAACGTTAACTATGATTATTATATAAGTAAAACACTGTAATATAGTGTCGTACAGGCTGAGGGAAGAAATACTCAAGTATATCAAAAACACCACTTGAAAGGTTAGGATGAGGAGGAGTGACTTTTTTTTTTTAAGATTTCATGTATTTATTTGTGAGAGACAGAGAGAGAGAGGCAGAGACATAGGCAGAGGGCGAAGCAGGTTCCCTGTGGAGAGCCCAAAGCAGAACTCGATCCCAGGACCCCCAGATTAGGATATGAGTTTTGTGGTAAGAGGTTGTTTATTTAGAATCAGTTCCACCGTGCAGTATTCTCATATAATTGAATATTCAGATACTTTCCTTCATCGATTGAAAAAAAAATATATATATATATAAAATAGTAAATATACAGACACATAGGCGATTCTGAATAGAACTAATCATTTCTTGATAGGTTTTAAGGTATTCAGTACCTTTGACAGTATCATGAATAGCTATGATTTTGTGAGGGGCTTTGGAGTATCTGATTATATTAAGTTAATATTTGTTTAGGTTCTGGGGAAAGGGGAATGGTTTTGTTTATTTACAATATGTTTATTTACAATTGAAAAACTATTCATCTATCATAGATTATTACTTTTGGATTATAAAGTTCTAAATTACAAGAGCCACAGTTACTGTACCAGCAGCGTCATTGACACATATTGTGTGCTTCATGAGTAATTGTTGAATCCATGAATGAACATTTGAATGAGTAAAGGAATGCCCATTAATGAACTTCTTTAGACGAATTAAATCTTTAGTTTATTGAAAGTAGATTTTCAATACTGCCTAGGTATGAAGTGTTTTAATTAAAAAATGTGTGTGGGATGCCGGGGTCGCACAGCAGTTGAGTGTCTTGCCTTGGGCTCAGGGCGTGATCCTGGGGTCCGACACCAGGCTCCTTGTGGGGGAACCTGTTTCTCCCTCTGTATGTCTCTGCCTGTCTCTCTCTGTGTGTCTCTCTAGTGAAGGAATAAATAAATAAAATCTTTTAAAAAAATAAAAAATTAAAAATGTATGTAAGATTCAGAAATTATTTCTAGAATAATTATAGCTAGAAATGGAATAATACTATAGATTCAATTGGTATCACATTACTTAGAAATACTTAACTTACTTTTACCACATATTTTAAAACACATGTTTGGAAGGGACATTTCCTGGACTTGAGTTCTGGGTGGTCTGCTCCTACCAGGTGTATGGGCTTGGGGAAGTTCCTTAGAATTTCTGTGCCTCATTTGCTTCCTGTGAAAAGATACCCAGTATAATTGCCTACTTCATACGGTTTGTGTAAGGCCTAAAACCCCTTTAGGATATGTAAACTGTCCCAAATAATGCATAGTAGTTGCACAGTAAAACTTCAAAACACTAATATCACGATTATTTAAAAAGGGCTTATGTCATTAAAAAAACAGTTTGCACTTTCCAAATTGATTTAGTGAAAACTTGTTTTTATTGAAAATGACAACAAAAAATGTGGTATATTTACCCCTATCAAATAATGTAAGTAACATTATGATTTTCCTTTACTTTTGCAATTTTGATCTAAATTTAATACTTTGTTAATATTGCTATTAATATTGCTTAGATATGCTTTAAATATTCTTTGTATTTTAAGTATTTAATATTTTCCTGAAAAGAATCCTTCCTCTTTTTAGACCTGCAAAGAAAACATCTAAGGAAAAGAACAAGGTAGACAAACAAACAAAATATATAATTCTATTTCATTTATGATATATTTTTATTATATTATAATTCTATTTCATTCATGATATATTTTTATTATATTATGTTGATATTTCATATTTATCAGAAACATTATTCCGTGGTAAAAAAAATTACTTTATGAAACGCATAGTGAAAAAATGAAAATTTTCCTTTGTTGTATAGACATCTGCTGTGAAAAAATTATTCAGAAACACCAATTATTGATAAAGGTCTTTTTGATAAAAATCAGTTCTTTTAAAAAGTACCTATGTTTTTGCTTTTATAAAAAGATGGATATTTATCATCTTTCTACACTTAGTATATTTTATAAATATTTGGATGACATTTTGAAATAGTATTATTTATTTGTAGGTCAAAAAGCAAGTGAATTCTGCGGAGCATCTTGATGACGAGCATCTTGATGACTTAACTCAGTCATCTGAAACAGCTTCAGAGGATTGCAAGTTGCAATACTCTGATTATAAGAGTTCCCTGTTGCTCATTGAACTTGGCATGGATTGTAAAGGTAGGGCCGTCGTATAAATATAAAGCCTTTTTCTGTATATATGGTTGTAGTAATATGTGCACATCTCGTCTAGCGCTGCGCCACACAACACTGAGGAGTTATAGAGCTACTCATCTCAGAAGTATGTTTTATATTAAAATAGAGAACTATTGAATACTCTCAGCCAAAGAACTATAATTTCCAGGGATCCCTGGGTGGCGCAGCGGTTTGGCGCCTGCCTTTGGCCCAGGGCGCGATCCTGGAGACCCGGATCGAATCCCACGTCAGGCTCCCGGTGCATGGAGCCTGCTTCTCCTTCTGCCTATGTCTCTGCCTCTCTCTCTCTCTCTCTCTCTGTGTGTGACTATCATAAATAAATAAAAATTAAAAAAAAAAAGAACTATAATTTCCATTATGGTTGTCCACGTGGGAATGGCACACTTGATGTGTTTGTGAACTCTGCTTCTCTTCTGTGTCTTCACCCAAGGTCAGGTTACCATTATTTTTCTCCTAGATTACTGAGCTAACCTCAGGACTGTTTTCCCTGCCATTCCACCTCTCAGGATCTTGGTGTACACTGCAACCATAATTACTATACATTTTTAAAAATTTACATTTCATCACGTTACCCCCTTGCTTAAAGCTTAGCTATTACTACTTAATGCTATGAGGTGAAAGACCATAGGCCACTAGCTTCATCTTGTATGGTTTCATATCCATCTTTCCATCCATGTCTCAGCCACTGTCTTAGATGGTTTTTCATATAATAGAGGCTTTCTTTCTCCAACAGCCCTAGTTAGGTAAACTGCACGTGTATGAAGTATATAATTTGATAGTTTTGTCATATATATACACATGTGAAACCATAACTGTAATTTAGACAGTTAACATATCCATCACTCTTAGTCTCCTGTCTCTTCATATTGCCTTATTATGAAACTGCCAAATTGTTTTCTAAAGTCATTGTACTATTTTCTAAACCCACCAGCAGTGTGTGAGGGTTTCTAACTCCTCCATCTATATTTATCAGTACTTAGTATGATCAGTTTTTTAATCATAGCCATGGATGGGTATGGTGTATATATGTATACACACACACACACACATAAATACATATATATGTGTATAAATATATACATTTATGGTTGTAATATACATTTCCCTAATAACTGATAATGTTGAGCTTATTTAACATCTGTATATCTTCATTGAGCTGTCAAAATTTTTGTCATTTAAAAAGTTAGGTTTATTTCTCATTTGTCAAGTGTTGATAAATCTTTGTTTTTGTTTTTGATATCTTATTATTTTTTAAATTGGAGTTCAATTTGCCAACAGATAGCATAACACCCAGTGCTCATCCCATCAAGTGCCCCCCCTCAGTGCCCATCACCCAGTCACCCCAACCCCTCGCCCACCTCCCTTTCCACCATGCCGTGTTTGTTTCCGAGAATTAGGAGTCTCTCATGTTCTGTCACCGTCCCTGATATTTTCACTCATTTTCTCTCCTTTCCACTTTATTCCCTTTCACTATTTTTTATATTCCCCAAATGAATAAGACCATATAATGTTTGTCCTTCTCCGATTGACTTACTTCACTCAGCATAATACCCTGCAGTTCCATCCATGTCGAAGTAAATGGTAGGTATTTGTCATTTCTAGTGGCTGAGTAATAATCCATCATATACATAGACCACATCTTCTTTATCCTTTCATCTTTCGAAAGACACCAAGGCTCTTTCCACAGTTTGGCTACTATACATTGCTGCTATAAACATTGGGGTACAGGTGTCCCGGCATTTCACTGCATCTGGATCTTTGGGTAAATCCCCAGCAGTGCAGCTGCTGGGTCATAGGGTAGATCTATTTTTAAGTCTTAGAGGAATCTTCACACAGTTCTCCAGAGTGGCTGCACCAGTTCACATTCCCACCAACAGTGTAAGAGGGTTCCCTTTTCTCCGCATCCTCTCCAACATTTGTTGTTTCCTGTCTTGTTAATTTTCCCCATTCTTACTGGTGTGAGGTGGTATCTCATTGTGGTTGTTGTTTCTTTTTCCCTGATGGCCCCTGATTCGGAGCATTTCCTCATGTGCTTGTTGGCCGTGTCTATGTCTTCCTCTGTGAAAATTCTGTTGATGTCTTTTGCCCATTTCATGATTGGATTGTTTGTTTCTTTGCTGTTGAATTTACTAAGTTCTTTATAGATCTTGGATACTAGCCCTTTATCTGATAGGTCATTTGCCAATATCTTCTCCATTCTGGAGGCTGTCTTTTAGTTTTGTTGACTGTTTATTTTGCTGTTCATTTTTGCTTTGGTTTCTCTTGCCTTCATGGATGTATCTTGCAAGAAGTTGCTGTGGCCAAGTTCAAAAAGGGTGTTGCCTGTGTTCTCCTCTAGGATTCTGATGGATTCCTGTCTCACATTTAGATCTTTCATCCATTTTGAGTTTTTCTTTGTGTATAGTTTAAGAGAATGGTCTAGTTTCATTGTTATGCACGTGACTGTCCAGTTTTCCCAGCACCATTTATTGAAGAGACTTTTTTTCCAGTGGATAGTCTTTCCTGCTTTGTCGAATATAACTTGACCATAGAGTCGAGGGCCCATTTCTGGATTCTCTATTCTTTTTCATTTTCCTAGGTGTCTGTTTTTGTGCCAGTACCACACTGTCTTGATGATCACAGCTTTGTGGTACACCCTGAAATCTGGCACTTTGATGCCCCCAGCTCTGGTTTTCTTTTTTAATATTCCCCTGGCTATTCGGTGTCTTTTCTGATTCCATACAACTCTTCCGATGATTTGTTTCAACTCTCTGAAGAAAGTCCATGGTATTTTGATAGGGATTGCATTAAATGTATAAATTTCCCTGGGTACCATTGACATTTTCCCAATATTCATTCTTCCAATCCATGAGCATGGCATATTTTTCCATCTCTTTGTGTCTTCCTCAATTTCCTTCAGAAGTGTTCTATACTTTTGAGGGTAGAGATCCTTTACCTCTTTGGTTAGGTTTATTCCTAGGCATCTCATGGTTTTGGGTGCAGTTGTCAATTGGATTGACCCCTTAATTTCTTTCTTCAGTCTCATTGTTAGTGTATAGAAATGCCCCTGATTTCTGGACATTGATTTGGTATCCTGCCACACTGCTGAATTGCTGTATGAGTTCTAGCAGTCTTGGGGTGGAGTCTTTTGGGTTTTCTATGTACAGTATCATGTCAACCACAAAGAGGGAGCATTTGACTTCTTTGCCAGTGTGAATGCATTTTATTTCTTTTTGTTTTCTGATTGCTGAGGCTAGGACTTCTAGTACTCTGTTGAATAGCAGTGGTGAGAGTGGACATCCGTGTCTTGTTCCTGATCTTAGGGGTAAGGCTCCCAGTGCTTCCCCATTGAGAATAATATTTGCTGTGGGCTTTTCATAGATGGCTTTTAAGATGCTGAGGAATGTTCCCTCTATCCCTACACCCTGAAGAGGTTTGATCAGGAATGGATGCTGTAGTTTGTCAAATGCGTTCTCTGCCTGTATTGAGAGGGTCGTATGGTTCTTGTTTTTTCTCTTCTTGATATGATCAATCACATTGATTGCTTTACGAGTGGTGAACCAGCCTTGCATCCCGGGGATAAATCCTACTGGGTTATGGTGAATAATCTTCCTAATGTATTTTTGGATCCTATTGGCTACTATCTTGTTGAGCATTTTTGCATCTGTGTTCATCAGGCTTATTCTCTCTACCTCTCCTTTTTGGTGGGGTCTTGGGTTTTGGAATTAAGGGGATGCTGGCCTCATAGAATGAGTTTGGAAGTACTCCATCTCTTTCTATCTTTTGGAGCAGCTTTAGTAGACTAGGTATTGTTTCTTCTACAAATGTTTGATAGAATTCCCCTGGGAAGCCATCTGGCCCTGGACTTTTGTGTCTTGGGAGGTTTTTGATGATATCTTCAATTTCCTCCCTGGTGTTTGGCCTTTTTGGACTTTCTATTTCTTCTTGTTCCAGTTTTGCTAGTTTGTGGTTTTCCAGAAATGAGTCCCATTTCTTCTAGATTGCCTAATTTATTCGTGTATAGCTGCTCATACTAAGTGTTTAAAATTGTTTGTATTTCCGTGGTATTGGTGGTGATCTCTCCATTTTTATTTGTGACTAATTTGAGTCTTTTCTCTCTTGTTTTTAATAAGGCTGGCTAATGGGGATCCCTGGGTGGTGCAGTGGTTTAGCGCCTGCCTTTGGCCCAGGGCGCGATCCTGGAGACCCGGGATCGAATCCCAAGTCGCGCTCCTGGTGCATGGAGCCTGCTTCTCCCTCTGCCTATGTCTCTGCCTGTGTGTGTGTGTGTGTGTGTGTGTGTGTGTGTGTGTGTGACTATCATAAATAAATAAAAAATTTTTAAAAAATAAGGCTGGCTAATGGTTCGTGTATCTTATTCTTTCAAAGAACCAACTCCTGGTTTTGTTGATCTGTTTCACAGTTCTTCGACTCTCTATTTCATTGAGTTCTGCTCAAATCTTTATTGTCTTTTTCTGCTGGGTGTAGGTTTTATTTGCTGTTCTTTCTCCAGCAACTTTAGATACAAGATTAGCTTTTACATATGGGTTCTTTCCAGTTTTTTGAGGGATGCTTATATTGCGATATATTTCCCCCTCAGGAGTGCTATTGCTGTATCCCAAGATTTTGAACAGTCGTATCTTCATTCTCATTAGTTTCCATGACTCTTTTTAATTCTTCCTGAATTTCCTGGTTGACCCTTTCATCTTTTACCAGGATGGTAGTTAACCTCCACATGTTTCCATTTCTTCTAATATTCTTCTTGTGATTTAGTCCTGTTTCAAAGCATTATGGTCTGAAAATATGCTGGGGACAATCTCAGATTTTTGTTATCAGTTGAGACCTGATTTGTGACCCAGTATGTGGTCTATTTTGGATAAAGTTCCTTGTGCACTTGAGAAGAACGTGTATTCAGTTGCATTTGTCTGTAAAGTTCTGTAAATATCTGTGAAATCCATCTGGTGCAGTGCATCATTGAAAGCTCTTGTTTCTTTGGAGATATTGGGCTTAGAAGATGTGTCATTTACAGAAAGCGACATGTTAAAATCTCCCCGTTTTAGTGTACTATTAGCTAAGTATGTCTTAATTTTGGTTACTAATTGACTGTTATACTTGGCAGCTCCCGCATTCGGGGCATAAATACTCATGATTGTTAGGTCCTCTTGTTGGAGAGATCCTTTAAGTATGATATAGTGTCCCTCTTCATCTCTCACTACAGTCTTTGGGATAAACTTTAATTTAGATGATATAAGGATAGGTATCCCTGGTTTCTTTTGAGGACTATTTGAATGGTAAAGGGTTCTCCAACCTTTTATTTTCAGGCTGTAGGTGTTCTTAGGTCTAAAATGAGTCTCTTATAGACAGCAAATAGATGGGTCTTGCTCTTTTTATCCAGTCTGAAACCCTGCGCCTTTTGATGGGGTCAATAAGCCCATTCATGTTCAGAGTTACTCTTGAAAGTTATGAATTTAGTGCCATCATGATACCTATTCAGTCCCTGTTTTTGTGGATTGTTTCCTTGGACTTCCTCTTTCTTTTACAGAGTCCCCCTTTATATTTCTTTCAGAACTGGTTTGGTGGTCACATATTCTTTCAGTTCCTGCCTGTCTTGGAAGTTCTTTCTCTCTCCTTTTATCGTGAATGAGAGCCTTGCTGGATAAAGTATTCTTGGCTGCAGGTTCTTCTCATTTAGGACCCTGACTATATCCTGCCAGCCCTTTCTGGCCTGCTAGGTCTCTGTGGAGAGGTCTGCTGTTATCCTAATACTTCTCTCCATAAAGGTTAGGAATCTCTTGTCTCTTGCTGCTTTAAGGATCTTTTCTTTATCTTTGGAATTTGCAAGTTTCACTGTTAACTATCGAGGTGTTGAGTGGTTTTTATTGATTTCAGGGGGCGATCTCTCTATCTCCTGGATCTGGTTGCCTGTTTCCCTTCCCACGTTAGAGAGGTTCCCAGCTATGATTTGTTCAAATATGCTTTCTGGTCCTCTGTCTCTTTCGGTGGCCTCTGGAACCCCTATTAACCCTAAGTTAAACTAGATTTTTCCTTCTGAGGCTGTCATTTGTTTCCCTTAACCTTTCCTCATGACCCTTTAATTGTTTTTCTCTTTTTTTCCTCAGCTTCCTTCCTTGCCATCAACTTGTCTTCTATGTCACTCACTGGTTCTTCTACCTCTTTAACCCTCATTGTTAGGACCTCCAGTTTGGATTGCATCTTATTTAATTGATTTTTAATTTCTGCCTGATGAGATCTAAATTCTGCAGTCATAAAGTCTCTTGAGTCCTTTATGCTTTTTTCTAGAGCCACCAGTAGCTTTATAATTGTGTTTCTGAATTCGCTTTCTGACATTGAATTGTAATCCAGATTTTGTAACTCTGTGGGAGAGAGGACTGTTTCTGATTCTTTCTTTTGAGGTGAGTTTTTCCTTCTAGTCATTTTGTTCAATGCAGAGTGGCCAAAAAAAAGTTGTACTGGAAAAAGGAGAAAAAGAGAGGAAAGGGGGGCAAGGGGGAGGACAAACAGAAAACAAAAAGCAAGAGGAGGTATCCTCTGATTCTATATACTATAAATCCCTTGACTTCCCCTGGGACTTTCCAGTGCTGCTTGGTCAATGCTTTTTCCCCTGTCCTTCCAGCTGGTTTTCTGGGGGAGGGGCCCGCTGTGGTGATTCTCAGGTGTGTGCACCTGGGGGAGCTGCCCAGCCCCTTGCCAGGTGCAGGGCTCAGTGCAAGCTGTTTATCCTGTGAAGCTCCTGTTCAGTCCCAGGTACAAGGTGACAGCAGGAGGAACAACAAGAGTGGCGGCAGCCAGCTCTCCATCTCTTGAGTCAGCTCCCACAGTAACTACCACAGCTCCCAGTCCGCAGGGGCCTGGGTGGTCCAGGGGCAGGGGGCGTAGATTTGCACAGCTCGGGGCCGCGTGGCAGCAGGAGCATCCTTGCTGCCCTGTGTCCTCCCGGCCTCTACCTGCCCCGGGGGGAGTGCCGGATCCTGGGCTGTGTCCCCGGTGCCCTGGGTTCTGGGGTCTGCACCGCTGGAATCACATTCCCGGGGCCGCACAGTGGCCGCCACCTGAGCTGCTCCTGGGGCCCCACTGGGCGCGGCGTCCAGCCCTTTAGGGAGCTCAGCCTGTAGTGTGTGGAGGGATCTCCCCCAGAGTGCAGTTGCTCTTTTAGTGCCCCTGGGAGCCTGAGGGCATCTGTACCCCTTCTGGGATCCTGCCCGAGCTCCCTGCAAGCGCCTTTCCTTCCAGGAAGATTGGTAAAATTTCTGCTTCTCCAGGACTGGGCTTTCCTGTCCTGGGGGCACTAGCTGCGTGGCCTTTGCCTGGCTCCTCATGGGGGCTCCTCCCCCTTGGATGCTTTTTTATTTCTTTATGTTTTTCCGTCTTCCTACCTTGATAGAAGCGCGAACTCTTCTGACTGTAGCATTCCAGCTCTTCTCTCTTTAAATCTCAGGCCGAATTCATAGGTTTTCAGGATGATTTGAAAGTTATCTAGGTAAGTTGGTGGGGACTGGTGACTTCGGGACCCTACTTTTCTGCCATCTTGCCCCGCCTCCTTCTCTTTTTAATATATACCTCGGTGCTATAAATGGTGAGATGAGTGCTATTCTTGGAGGATTCCAGAAATTTTTAACATATTATGTTTTTATTTTCATTCAATATGTGATACTTTGTAATTTCTTTTTTCATTACTTCTTTATTCCAAGGGTTTTTAAAAGATTTTTATGTATTTGAAAGAGAAGGAGAGAGAGAGAAAGAGAGCGCATAGGCGAAGGGAGGTCCAGAGGGGTAAGCGTCCTTCCCTCTGAGTGGGAAGCCCAACATGGGGCTCAATCCCAGGACCCGGAGATCATGACCTGAGCTAAAGGCAGACACTTAATCCATTGAGCCACCTAGGTACCCAGACCCAGGGGTTATTTAGATGTGCATTATTAATCAGTTTGCAAGTATTTGAGTATTTTCCAGAGGTAGGTTTGTTCTTCATTTCTAATTTGATCACTTTGTGGTCACAGAACACACTTTCATGACTTCAATCCTTTTGACTTAACTCCCTTTATTAAGGTTTATTTTATGACCCAGAATATAATCTCTTTTGGTAAATGCTCCATGGATACTTGAGAAAGATGGTGGTGGTCAAGTCTTCTATATCCTTGATGATTTTCTGCCTATTAAAATCTCAGACTAAAATTGTAAATTTGCCTGTTTCTCTTTGCAGTTCTGTTGATTTTTGCCTTATGTATTTTGATGTTATTAATAGATTCAAAAGCATTTAGGTTTGTTATGCTTATTTGTCGACCCTTTCATCATTAACAAATGACCTTATACATCACGAGAATATATATTGCTTTGAAATCTATTTTGCCTGGCATTAATATTGCTACTCAAGCTCAGCCTTCTTTTGTCAAGTGTGAGTGTGGTATATCCTTATTTTTGTCCTTTTCACAAATTTGTGTCTTTACATTTATTTATTTATTTATTTATTTATTTTAATTTGTGTGTGTGTGTCTTTACATATAAATTGAATTTTTTATAGGCAGCCTATGGTTGTCTCTTACATTTTTATCCATTCTGACAGTCTGCCTTTTAATCGAGGCTTTTAGACCATTTTCTTTCTTTCTTTTATTTTTTGACAATTTTCATTTACTCTGATTATTGATACAGTTGATATAAATCTCTCATCCTGTTTGCTTTCCGTTTGACCTGCTTTGTTCCCATTTTCTTTGCTTTCTGCTTTCTTTTAGATTAATAAACTAATTTTTACGAGTTCAATTTATACTTATATATAAATATACACATATGTGTATGTATGGGCTTTGTTTATTACTTAACAAAGCTTAAGATTTGCTATTTTAGTGATTGCTTTAGGGTTTAAAGCATATGACTCAAGCATCACAGTCCACCTTCTTGTAGTGTTATACCACATTATATGTAGTTTAAGAAAATTCCAATAGGGAACACGTGAGTAGCTTAGTGGTTGAGCATCTACCTTTGGCTCAGGGTGTGATCCCAGGGTCCTTGTATCAAGTCCCACATCAGGCTATCTCAGGGAACCTGCTTCTCCCTCTGCCTGTGTCTCTGCCTCTCTCTCTCTCCATGTCTCTCATGAATAAATAAATAAAATCTTTTTTTAAAATTACAATAGTTTACTTCCATTTCTTCTCTCCTAGCCAGATCCTTTGTGGGTCTGTGGGATTATAGTTTTCATTCAGTTTAGAAAGGTTTCAGTCATGTTTTCTTTTCTTTTTAAAAGATTTTAAAGTTCTATTGATAATAAGATTTTATTCATTTATTTGAGAGAGAGAGCATGAGCAGGGAGAGAGGCAGAGGAAGAGGGAGAAGCAGACTCCCTACTAAGCAGGGAGCCCACCATGTGGCTTGATCCCAGGACACCAAGATCATGACCTGAGCCGAAGGCAGACACCCACCGATTGAGCCACCCAGGCACCTGGTATAATCTCTTTACGTTGAAGTTACTCAATATTTATTTCATGTATGAATGAGTTAATGTGAACATGCTCGGTCCCTTATATGCAAAAAATACTCATATTGTTTTATTTTACTTTTTAAAAGAACAAATTTGTGAGAGAGCATGAGCAGGAGATGGGGAGAGGAACAGAGAGGGAGGGAACGAGGGGGTAAAGAACCTTAAGCAGACTCTGTGCTGAGTGCAGCACCCAGTGCCAGGTTCAATCCCACAACTGTGAGATCATGACCTCAGCCAAAACCAATAATTGGATGCTTTACCACCTGACCCACCCTGATGCCTCCTGTATTTTATTTCTGTTTTTGTTTTTCCTCTGGTGTAGATTCTGTTAGCGTATTGACAATCCAGAATGCAATTCTTAAATACAAAAGATCAATAGAATTAAAAAGAAAAGACTGTGAACAACTTACAAGAAAAATTTTACAAGTGGAATATAAGGTCAATGGACTAGAACAGTTGCTATCAGAAACAAAAGAAATGAAATCTCAGTTAGAGCATCAAAAAGTGAAATGGGAACGAGAACTCTACAGTTTAAGGTATGACATCTTGGTTTTAAGGAAATATTTCAACTATTTACTTTTTTTTTTTTTTTAATAGACTCCACACTCAGCGTGGGGCTTGAACTCACAACTCTGAGATCAAGAGTCACATGCTCTGTCAACTGAGCCAGCCAGGAACCCCTTGAAATACTTACTTTTATGCTGCAGATGTGTAGGAGAAGTTTTGTAATTGCTAATTTGCCTTCTGGGATTTTATAGGGAAGGAAACTCCATTAGAAATGTGAAGTATCAGAAGACGAATGGGTAAAGAAGCAGTGGTCTATGTATATACAATGGAATATTCCTCAGCCATTAGAAACGACAAATACCCACCATTTGCTTCCACGTGGGTGGAACTGGAGGGTATTATGCTGAGTGAAATAAGTCCATCGGAGAAGGACAAACATTATATGGTCTCATTCATTTGGGGAATATAAAAATTAATGAAAGGGAATAAAGGGGAAAGGAGAGAAAATGAGAGGGAAATATCAGTGAGGGTGACAGAACATGAGAGACACGTAACTCTGGGAAACGAACAAGGTGTAGTGGAAAGGGAGGTGAGTGGAGGCTGGGGTGACTGGCTGATGGGCACTAAGGGGGGGCACTTGACGGGGTGAGCACTGGGTGATATGCTGTATGTTGGCAAATTGAACTCCAATTTTTTTTTTAAAAAAAGTTGTAAAGTGTGAGATTCTTTGAAATAATACTGCAAGGTTTTAACAGTGAATACTTCTAATAATTTAATGTATATTCTAAAGCATAATTTTAATGACCATGTAGAAGTCCATCATATGTAAACCTCATTATTTAACAAATTGAATTTTGGTTGTTTTCCATTTTCCTATAGTTTAATTAATGCTATAAGGAATGTCTTTTATTTAATTCTGTTTCTACAGTCTTGGTTAATTGGAATAAATTCTTTAATATAGTATTGTGTTAATGTATAAAAATATTTAGTAGAGGTCTCTGATCCATATTTTTAAATTGTTCTCAGGGAATTTTATATTATATGCCCCCCAACAGAGTGTGAAATGGCCAATTTTTCTCAAGACAGAAAAATTGGTTTATTCTTAACATATGCAGGGGTTAAAAAGTAAAATGGAAAAATGATTAATGGTTAAGTTTTTTTTTAACATTTCTCACATATATAAAGAAAATTAATTCAAAAGTCTATGCTGAAAGCACATCTTACTCTATTCTTTACTTAATTAATATGGATCCTGTGATGTTTTCAAAGGAGTTTTCAAATGATTTATAAAATACATAATGATCAACAAGGTTGAGAATATTACAGAATAAGAAACATAAAAAGCATGGGCAATAGATTTTAGGCTCCCTAGTCTAGTGCTGGATCAGAGTCATCTGCAGGTGTATGGTGTGTAAACGACATCTGCTGATGCTGTCTTACACTGAAGATCATTTTTAGAGGTACCTGTGATGTTTTGTGAAATAAAAATGTATTTCTAGTGAATTTATAAAATTGTTGATAAACAGCAACTTCTCTTTTTAATTAGTAATGAAATGATTTGTCTTAATTGAAGTGTAATTATGACTTTGTGGAGAAAAATGACAATTTTGAACCCTTTCTTAAATAATTTCAGAATTCCTTTGCTTACAACATCTCCCAGAGTTATTACTGACTAAAACTTACTAAGTTGCAAAATGCTTTCTCATTGCTTCTTTTAAACTATATATCTTTTTGAAGATATTGAAGTGATAAATTGAAAAACATGAGCCCTAGAAAGGGAAAAAAATTGAGAACAGAAAAATTTCCTTTGGATAATGAACCAACATATGTGGAACCAGATCATAAAATAAAAGTTTTATTGCTAACAAAACAAATTTTAAAATGAACACATGCATTTGCAGATTGACCTTAAAACAAGAAAAAGAAAAAAGAAGAAGTGCTGAAATTTTATATATAAATATTAAGGAGCAATTAAGAAGTAAAGAAGAGCTGAGTGAAGTAAGTCAATCATAGACAGACAAACATCATATGGTTTCACTCTATGGGGACTATAAAAATACTGAAAAGGATTATAGGGGAAAGGAGAGAAAATCAGTGGGAAAAAGTAGAGAGGGTGACAACACATTAGAGACTCCTAACTCTGAGAAATGAACAAGGGATAGTGGAAGGGGAGGTGGGCGGGGGGTGGGGAGACTGGGTGACGGTCACTGAGGGGGCATTTGACAGGTGAGCACTGGGTGTTATGCTGTATGTTGGCAAATCGAACTCCAATAACAAATATACAAAAAAAAATAGTATTCCATCATGTAATACTCTGGGCATTCTGTTCTCGCGAAAGCTGCCTCTGAACATCATTTTGCTCTTCTATAACCTAGAGACACATTTTCATTAGGATTTTGGATCTTATCATTAAAAAAAAAAAGTCAAAAGGCTTAAGAGAACTTAAAAAAAAATGTTCAAGAGTGGCCTTTTTTATAACAAGGCTTTTCATCCTCAATGAATAATTCAAATTTTAAATTAAATGACAGCAAAATGTACCATAGAGTAAAAATACAAGTAGACATAGTATTGTGAAATAAAATTTCTGTGTAAAACATTTAACTAGCTTCATCAGCATCTCAAGGAAATCTAGCTCATATTTCAACATTAAAAAATTCAAAACTGGGACACCTGGGGTCTCAGTGGGTTAAGTGTCCAACTCTTTTTATGGCTCAGGTCATGATCTCACGATCACGAGACTCCGAACCAGGTGAGGCTGGAGACTCAGATCATGAGACTCAGAACCAGAGTCTGCTGGAGATTCATTTCCCTCCCTCTCCCTCTACTCCTTTCCCCCCAGCCCATGCTCTGTGTAAAAATAAATACAATTCCATAAATCAATAAATCAATATAACATTTATCTCATTTTACCTTCCATCCCTTCATTCAAAATATATACATAGGGCATATGTGAGAGGCCAAGAATTCCAATAAGGTAGTAATTGTGGCTACAAAGATCATGGTTGCTATTAGGTTAAAATGAAATGTTTAATCTATTTGAAGCCTAACAATATGTATTATATCAAAGGGATACTATAAATAATATTGATGGAAATATACAATTACTGCCAAAAATTTACCTGATTCAAATTATTTTTTACACCCTTCAATTCCAAGTTTCGTCTTCTAAGATTAAGTTGAAGTTGTTTGATTTCAACTTCTTTACTATATTGCTCTTCTTTACTTCTTGTTTTTATAATAAATTTATTTTTTATTGGTGTTCAATTTACCAACATACAGACTAACACCCAGTGCTTATCCCGTCAAGTGCCCCCCTCAGTGCCCGTCACCCATTCACCCCCACCCCCTGCCCTCCTCCCCTTCCACCACCCCTAGTTTGTTCCATGCACATTGAAGTTCCGTGCACATTGAAGCAAATGCTGGTTATTTGTCATTTCTAGGGACTGAGTAATATTCCATTTTATATATAGACCACATCTTCTATATCCATTCATCATTTGATGGATACTCAGGCTGCATCCACCGTCTGGCTATTCTGGAAAATGCTGCTATAAACATTGGGGTGCAGGTGTCGCGGTTTTTCACTGCATCTCTATCTTTGGGGTAAATCCCGAGTGGTGCTATTGCTGGGTCATAGGGTAGCTCTATTTTTAACTCTTTGAGGAACCTCCACACAGTTTTCCATAGTGGCTGCACCAGTTCACATTCCCACCAACAGTACAAGAGGGTTCCCCTTTCTCCACCTCCTCTGCAACATTTGTTGTTTCCTGTCTTGTTAATTTTCCCCATTCTCACTGGTGTGACATGGTATCTCATTGTGGTTTTGATTTGTATTTCCCTGATGGCAAGTGATGTGGAGTGTTTTCTCATGTGCTCGTTGGCCATTTGTATGTCTTTTTTGGTGAAATTTCTGCTCATGTCTTTTGCCCATTTCATGATTGGATTGTTTCTTTGCTGTTGAGTGTACTAAGTTCTTTATAGATCTTGGATACTAGCCCTTTACCTGATAGGTCATTTGCAAATAACTTCTCCCATTCTGTAGGTTATCTTTTAGTTTTGTTGACTGTTTCTTTTGCTGTGCAGAAGATTTTTATCTTGATGAGGTCCCAATGGTTTATTTTTGCTATTGTTTCCCTTTGCCTTCATAGATCTATCTTGCAAGAAGCTGCAGTGGCCGAGTTTACAAAGGCTGTTGCCTGTGTTCTCCTCTAGGATTCTTTTTTTTTTCTTTTTTAATTTTTATTTATTTGTGATACTCACAGAGAGAGAGAGAGAGAATGAGGCAGAGACACAGGCAGAGGGAGAAGCAGGCTCCATGCACCGGGAGCCCGACGTGGGATTCGATCCTGGGTCTCCAGGATCGCGCCCTGGGCCAAAGGCAGGCGCCAAACCACTGCGCCACCCAGGGATCCCTCCTCTAGGATTCTGATGGATTCCTGTCTCACGTTTAGATCTTTCCTCCATTTTGAGTTTATCTTTGCGTGTGGTGCAAGAGAGTGGTCTAGTCTCATTCTTCTGCACGTGGCTGTCCAGTTTTCCCAGCACCATTTATTTTATTTATTTATTTTATTATTATTATTTTTTATTTATTTATGATAGTCACAGAGAGAGAGAGAGGGAGGCAAAGACATAGGCAGAGGGAGAAGCAGGCTCCACGCACCGGGAGCCTGATGTGGGATTCGATCCCGGGTCTCCAGGATCATGCCCTGGGCCAAAGGCAGGCGCCAAACCACTGCGCCACCCAGGAATCCCCCCCAGCACCATTTATTGAAGAGAGCGTCCTTTTTCCAGTGGATAGTCTTTGCTGCTTTGTCAAATATAATTTGACCATGGATTCGAGGGCCCATTTCTGGATTCTCTCTTCTGTTCTATTGATCTATTTGTCTGGTTTTGTGCCAGTACCACACTGTCTTGATGATCAAAGCTTTGTAAGACAACTTGGAATCCGGCATTGTGATGTCCCCAGCTCTGGTTTTCTTTTTCAATATTCCCCTAGCTGTTCGGGGTTTTTTCTGATTCCACACAAATCTTAAGATTATTTATTCCAGCTTTCTGAAGAAAGTGAAGAAAGTCCATGGTATATGGATAGGAAAGCATTGAATGTAAATCGCCCTGGGTTAGCATAGACATTTTGACAATATTAATTCTTCCAATCCATGAGCATGGAATATTTTTCCATCTCTTTGTGTCTTCCTGGATTTCTTTCAGAAGTGTTCTGTAGTTGTTAGGGTATAAATCCTTTATCTCTTTGGTTAGGTTTTCCTTGGTATTGGTGGTGATCTCTCCTTTTTCATTCGTGATTTTATTAATTAGAGTCTTTTCTCCTTTGTTTTTTAAAAGGCTGGCTAATGGTTTACGTATCTTATTCTTCCTTTCAAAGAACCAACCTCTGGTTTTGTTGATCTGTTCCACAGTTCTTCTGGTCTCTATTTCATTGAGTTCTGCTCAAATCTTCACTCTCTCTGTTCTGCTTGGTGTAGGTTTTATTTACTGTTCTTTCTCCAATTCCTTTAGGTGCAAGGTTAGCTTGTGTCTTTGAAGTTTTTTTCCAATCTTTTGAGGGATGCTTGTATTGCAATGCATTTCCCGCTTAGGATTGCTTTGGCTGTATCCCAAGGATTTTGAATGGTTGTATCTTCATTTTCATTAGTTTCCATGAATCTTTTTATTTCTTCTCTAATTTTCTGGTTGACCCATTCATCTTTCAGCAGGATGGTCTTTCTCCTCCCTGTGTTTGCGTTTCTTCCAGATTTCTTCTTGTGATTGAGTTCTAGTTTCAAAGCATTGTGGTCTGAAAATATGCAGGGGACAGTCCCAATGTTTTGGTATCGGGTGGCCTATTCTGAGAAAGTTCCATGAGAAGACTATGTATTCAGTTGCTTTTGGATGTAAAGTTCTGTAAATATCTGTGAAATCCATGTGGTGTAGTGTATCATTTAAAGCTCTTGTTTCTTTGGAGATGTTGTGCTTAGAAGATCTGTCATTTGCAGAACGTGCCGTGTTTAAGTCTCCTACTACTAGTGTATTATTATCTAAGTATGCCCCTACTTTGGTTATTAATTCATTGATAGACTTGGAAGCTCCCACATTAGAAGCATAAATATTCATGATTGTTAGATCTTCTTGTTGGATAGACCCTTCAAGTATGATATAGTGTCCCTCTTCATCTCTTAACTGCAGTCTTTGGGATAAACTTTAATTTATCTGATATAAGGATGGCTACCCCTGCTTTCTTTTGAAGACCATGTGAATGGTAAATGGTTCTCCAACCTTTTATTTTCATGCTGTAGGTGTCCTTATATCTAAAATGAGTCTCTTGTAGACAGCAAATAGATGGGTCTTGATTTTTTTATCCAGTCTGAAACCCTGCGTTTTTTGATGGGATCATTTAGCCCATTCACATTCAGAGTACCTATTGAAAGATGTTAATTTACTGTCATTGTAATGTCTATTCAGTCCCTGCTTTTGTGGATTATTTCTTTGGGCTTCCTCTTTCTTTTACAGGGTCCCCATTAATATTACTTGCAGAGCTGGTTTGGTGGTCACATATTCTTTCAGCTTCTGCCTATCTTAGAAGCTCTTTATCCTATTCTGAACCAAAGGCTCACTGGATAGAGTATTCTTGGCTGCATGTTCTTGTCATGTAGAACCCTGAATATTTCCTGCCAGCTGTTTCTGGCCTGCCAGATCTCTGTGGAGAGGTCTGCTGTTAATCTAATATTTCTCCCCATATAAGTTAGAAATCTCTTGTTTCTTGCTGTTTTAAGGACTTTCTTTTTCTTTGGAATTTGCTTGTTTCACCATTAAATGTCGAGTTCTGCTTTTTTTCCCTTCCCCTTGGTGGGGGACCTCTCTATCTCCTGGACCTGAATGCCTTTTTCCCTCCCCCAAATTAGGGAAGTTCACAGGTATGATTTGTTCAAATATCCTTTCTGGCCCTCTGGCCCTCCTGTGGAACCCCAATTATGCGTATATTTTTTCCTTCTGAGGCTCTCGATTATTTCCCTTAACCTTTCCTCATGGTCTTTTAATTGTTTTTCTGTTTTCTCTTAAGCTTTCCTCTTTGCCATCAACTTGTCTTCTGTGGCACTCACTCTTTCCTCTAACTCATTAACCCTCATTGTTAGGACCTTCAGTTTGGATTGCATCTCATTTAATTAATTTTTAATTTTGGACTAAGTAGATCAAAATTCTGCAGTCATGAAGTTTCTTTAATACTCTCTGCTTTTTTACAGAGCCACCACTAGCTTTATAATTGTGCTTTTGAATTGGCTTTCTGACATCAAATTGTAATTCAAATTCTATAAGTCTGTGGAAGAGAGTACTGTTTCTGATTCTTTTGTGGTGAGAGCTTCCTTCTAGTCATTTTGCTCACTGCAGAGTGGCTGTATGAACGGGCTGAGTCAAGAATATCAACCACAATCTAAGTCAATTTCACCTTAGATGATTGTTTTTAAACATTTCATTTATGTATTCATGAGAGACACCGAGAGAGGGGCAGAGACACAAGCAGAGGGAGAAGCAGGCTCCATGCAGGGAGCCTGATGTGGCACTTGATCCTGGGACTCCAGGATCATGCCTTGAGCTGAAGGCAGGCACTAAACCACTGAGCCACCCAAGGTTTCTTATCCTTCGATGATTCTGACTGTTCCATGACATGAAATTGAAAACGAAGAGAAGAACAAAATAACACAAAATGACCACTAAAGTGAAAAACAAATTTTAAAACAAAGTAGTAGAAAATAAAAGGCCAAGAATGCCAAGGAAGAAAAAAAGAGAAAAAAAAGCAAAGGTAAAGAGGGGAAAAAGAAAAAAAGAAGTAGAAAAATAAAATGTTGGGGGGGACTGGGACATGGTGGTGGTGATGAAGTTGTAGTGGAGGGAGAATGTAGTCTACCTGAGGGGTCCTAGGGGGTGATCCTCTTGGTCCTGGGTGTATTAAGTTCTGTATGTTAGAAGATACTGAGTCCCAAATTTCTATAAACCAGAAATACTTGTAGAGAGACCCAACATTGTTCCCCAAAACATAAATGAGATAAAAAGGGGGGCAGAATGGGAACGAAGAGAGAATATAGTCTCACAGAATGAACCAGCACGGTATACCACTTGGTTCTGGGTGCATGCTCGTCCTGTTTTAGAAGGTATTGTGCCATTGTAGAACAAAATGAGGTAGAGAAAACAAAAAAAGCACACACACACAAAACATATCTCGTCTAGCTCCCAAAATTAAGTTGAGTATGTTGAAGGGAATCTAGAAGTGGAAAATCTATCTAAGACGTGTAATTGTAAAAATATGAGTCAAAAAGGAAGAAACCTGAAAATGAAGAGGTGGCAAAATATTGTAGTTAAGGTGGGAAAAGAGAAAGAAAATTGGAAACTTACAGTCTGATATAAAAATGAGTTGTACTGGAACATGGGTGGGGGGGCGGGGAAGAGGGGTACCCTCTAGTTCTATATACTGTAGATCCCTCGACTTCCCCTGGAGCTTTCCAGCGCTGCTGGGTGGGGAACTTGCTCTTCCCCTGTCCTTCCAGCTGGTCTTCTGGGGGAGGGGCGGGCTGTGCCGATTCTCAGGTGTGTGTACCTTGGGGAGCTGCCCCGCCCCCTGCTGGGTGCAGGGTCACGGGGAGCCGACCTGACCTCCCGTGAGGCCCGTGTCCCCTGGCGGCCACGCCTCTCCCAGGCACCGGGTGACACCAGGAGGGACAACCACACCGGCAGCGGCCAGGTCTCCCTGGCCCTGGAGGGCGCCCCCTGCAGTGACTCCCCCCATCTCCCAGTCCACAGGGGCCTGGATGCTCCCGGGGCAGGAGGGGCAGGAGTGTCCTCGCTGTCCTGGGCCCTCCCCGCCTCGGCCTGTCCCGGGGAGAGCAGGATCCCGGCTGTGTCCCCTGGGGTCCGGGGCCTGCGCTGCTGGAGTCTGGCTCCCGGAGCCCCTCCCGACACACCGGCTTCTCCCCGAGGCCCCGCGCAGCGCGCTCCAGCCCTTTACGGAGCTGGGCCGGTGTGGGGGGCGCTCGACCCTGCGCACTTCCTCTGTCAGTGACCCCGGAGACTGGAGGTCCCCACCCCCCACGTCCTGGCGGAGTTCCCAGCTGAGCGCCTTTCCATCCCGGAGGAATCCGGGGCGGATTTTAAAGCTCCCACTTGTCTGCTTCTCCAGGGCTGCGCTTACCCGCCTGGGAGGCTTTCCCCGCTGCAGGCCTCAGCCCGGCTCCTCCGGTGCCCCTCCCCACTTGATTCTTTTTTATTTTTTTCCGCCTCCCTACCTTGTTAGGAGCGAAAACCCTTCTCTCTGTAGCGTTCTGACTGTTCTCTCTTTAAATCTCAGTTCGGGGGGATCCCTGGGTGGCTCAGCGGTTTGGCGCCTGCCTTTGACCCAGGGCTGACCAGGGCTGAGTCCCGGGATCGAGTCCCACGTGGGGCTCCCAGCATGGAGCCTGCTTCTCCCTCCTCCTGTGTCTCTGCCTCTCTCTCTCTCTTTCTCTCTCTATCATAAATAAATAAATAAATCTTTAAAAAAAAATCTCAGGTCGGGCACTTGCCAGGGGAGGGGGGGGCACTTGACGGGATGAGCACTGGGTGTTATACTATATGTTGGCAAATCGAGCTCCAGTAAAAAAGTAAATAAAAATCAATCATCAATCAATCTCAGGTCGAATTCGTAGGTGTTCAGGATGATTTGAAAGTTATCAAGGTAAGTTGGTGGGGCCAGGTGCTTGAGGATCCCTACTCCTCCCTCACCTTGCCCCCGCCCCACCCAAGATGGGATTCTAAACAATCACCTTTGCAAACGAAATGAGTCAGAAATGTCTCATACTAAAATGAATTCTGAGGTATTTTCTTTAGTTATTTTGAAGTACGTGTGTATGTATTTGTACGTATGTATATTTTATTTTTTGGAATTATTATTTTTCTCCATGCATGTGTATATTTCTAAAAACCAACCCTGTACATTATGGTAAGTACAGAGGATTTTAAAAGAATACATATATATTTGTGGGTGAGTGTGTGTGTATGTATATACATATATACATATGTACATACATACACATACGGGTCTATATAGGGAGGAGTGAAGTTTGTAGTCCATTCATTAATTTAAATGCATTTGTCTGCAGGTGTCAAATAGTGACATTCATAATGCCCTTATCTGAAGTAGAAGTTTTTATTATTTTGGAAAATAGTATGGAATTTATGAGCTTTCCATAAGCACAAAACTCTTGCTACTAACAACATATGTTTTAGTTTTTGGCAATTCCTTCACCACCTCTATATTCATAGAGGGGTTAGTTTCACACTTCCACTGATGAACAGGAGGAAAAGTGTAGCCCGTTTTAAGACCTTACTTCAGATGTTAGTCTCCTACTTTTGAGATGAGTAACAATTTGCTCCAAGTAGTATCTGATTTCATTACAAGGAGCTTTTTTTTTTTAATTTTTTTATTTATTTATGATAGTCACAGAGAGAGAGAGGCAGAGACATAGGCAGAGGGAGAAGCAGGCTCCATGCACCAGGAGCCCGATGTGGGCTTCGATCCCGGGTCTCGAGGATCGCGCCCTGGGCCAAAGGCAGGCGCCAAACCGCTGCACCACCCAGGGATCCCTACAAGGAGCTTTTGAAATAATCATATGCTGTAATATATACTTACTGATAATTTATTGATAAGTCTTTTGTTCCTAGTAAAATAGCTCAGTGTATTTTCCCCTCTTCTGCATTTATTGCCATTTTAAACATCTGAAGAGGAAATAAAATTAGTTGCAGCCACAAATAATCTCATGATTTTTCTAGGAGCTACATAAATTTTACCTTAGTTAGTATTGGTATTTTGAAATATAAGGCTTTTTTTTCTTTTTAAAAGACTTTATGGATTCATTTGACAGAGCACAAGCAGGGGGAGTGGAGGCAGAGGGAGAGAGAAAAGCAGGCTTTCTGTGGAGCAGGGAGCCTGACACGGGACTTGCTCTCAGGATCCGGGGACCATGACCTCAGCTGAAGGCAGAGGCTTAACTGACTGAGCCACCCAGCCACTCCTGAAATACAAGGCTTCTTTTGTATTTAAGATTCACACTAGAGAAGTAGCTGCAGTTTGGTGCCAGAATAGTGGTAGTGGGTACAAAGACCTGGGGAATGTCCTGCAGCTCACTTAGTATTTTTAACCTCTCCATTTTTGAATTGTGATAACTAAAAGAGATAATTAATGTGTGCAGACATGTTTGTAGTACAATGCCTAGATTTATTAGTTATCAGTAGATAAAATTCTTATAACTGAGTATAGAAATGTTAGAAAAGTCGAATACGTATGGAATATTCTCAGGACAAAGTGAGGTTAGGAAATTGAATCTGTCCAAATATATGCAGAGCTAAGGGTTTTCCTGTGGACTGTGTTAGACATGAGACTATAAACTCAATTTTAGTGTAGTCAGATGTATTAGTTTTTTTCTTTCAAGCCTTCTGAGTTTGTTGTAAACCAGAGAAAGACCTTTCCAATTCTGAGATTCTTAGGATTTTGTCATGATTTCTTTTTCCTTTCATGCATTCATTGCTTTCAATTAAACTTTTGAACTTTGGGGAATTTATGCTTGTATAAAAGTTTGAGCTTGGATCCAACTTTGTGTTTTTCCAGTTGGATATCCACTTAACTGCAACCCATTCCTTGTATAAACATAGGATATTCTTTGATTTCAGAGAAAATCATGATAATGTCATTTTATTGAGTTCCAGCTAAAAGACTCTTGTTTTACTTAGGTTTCTCCTCCTCATGAAAAAGAAAAAGGTCTGTTACATGAAAACCGCATGTTGCAAGATGAACTTGCCATGCTAAGACTGGAAATAGACACAATAAGGAATCAGAAGCAGGAAAAGAGGTATTGTGAAGACACTGAAACTGAAAAAGAAAAGAATGACAGTCTTCAAAACGCCATAAAACTGAATGAGGTAACATTAACAAATACAGTATTCCAATCTAGTGGGCAGCTGAATGTTGTGACAACTGAGAATACCATGCTGAACTCTAAATTGCAGGATGAAAAGCTAAACAGAGAAAGACTGGAAGCAAAACTTCAATCATACCGAGCTAGAGTCGCTACAGCTATACAGGATCGTGATCAAAGTCAGGCATCAAAAAGAGACCTAGAACTTGCTTTCCAGAGAGCAAAAGATGAGTGGTGTCATTTACAGGACAAAATGAACTTTGAGATGTCTAACCTAAAAGATAACAATGAGGTGCTTTCTCAGCAACTTTCTGAAGTCGAAAGTAAACTTAATGCCCTAGAAATTGAGCTGCAGTATACAAGAGATGCTCTCAGAGAAAAGACGTTGGCTTTAGAACATTTACAAAGAAACCCAAAACAAACACAGGGTCAGAAGAAGGAAATTGAGCAGAAATCTCAAAACGAACAAGGTAAAGTGAATGAATACATGGGAAAGCATGAATCCTTAGAAGAGAAATTATCTCAACTACAAAGTGAAAATATGTTGCTCCGAGAGCAACTAGATGATGCCTACAGCAGAGTGGAATGTAAAGAAAAGACTATAATTTATCTCAAAGACCAGGTTCAGGTTATTGTAAGAATGGTTCGAGTTGCAGGTGAAAAACGAGCTCTTCAACTGCGAGAAAGAAATAAGGAGTTAATCAATAAATGTAAACAGATAATGGAAAGAGCATTTAGATATGAAGATGAGAAAGAAGAAAGAGAAGTAAGTATTCAGAAAGACAAATATTTTTCAAGCTTCCTATTAGAAAGTTCAAAGTAATGTTTGGTTATGGCTTATTAGTACTATTTTTTTTTTTTTGGAGAGAAATAGTGCACCTGCACCTAAATGGGAGTGGGGCAGATGGAGAGGGAGAGAGAATCCAAAGTGGGCTCTATGCCCAGTGCAGAGCTCCACTTCATGACCCCGAGATCACGACCTGAATGATTATGGGTCAGTTTTGAATCTTCATAACTTGTATCCAGCAAATAAAAATTAGACCTGAAAGGTGCTTTAATTTGAATAAAAATGCACGTCATCTATGAGAAACTTCAAGAGGTTAAGTTATACATTGTTAAAGAAAGGAGTCTGATATTAATAATTTATTGTTAGTACTACTAAAATAGTTTTAATTCTTGTCACCACGTTTTAATACCATGATGAACAGATAAGTGGAAATGCTCATACCTGAGTGTTTTGACCTTGAGGTTCAAATAAGTGGATTACCTTGACAACTAACTCCAGATTTGTCACATGAACTGAAGTGTAGGTGCTGTATCTCAGTACTTTTTTTTGATAGCTTTTTAAGCATTTTCAGTTAGCATACTTTTATTTTTATTTATGTAAATTTAAATGTTTAGTCTCAAATCATTTATTCTTGTGACCTTTTCACTCTTTGAAGGCATCTACTTTTCACTAAATCATAATTTGGGATAACTGGTGACTTAGCAAAGCTGTATTTGATTTCATCTTCCCACCACGGTTTATAATTTAAGCATTTTTCAAATAATTTGCTCATTTCAAAACTCCATTGGTAACTACCATTTGGGCTTAAAATTTTCCAATAGAATTGTATCTTTGTGATTTATTAATTTGGCACTGGATCTCCATTTTCAGGCTACTGAGGGAGGGATGGCAGGATTCTTGTATAGCAGGAATGGAGTGAGCATGAACAGGGGAGGGATCTCTAGGAGCTGAGGCCAGGAGGGAGGCAGAAGCCAGGTTATGTAGGGGGCTTGAGGGCCATTAGTATGACTTCACATTTGTTCTGAGATAGTAACCTATTGGAAGGATTTGAGCAGAGGATTGAGTATGTGAAGAACTTAGAAGTTAATTTTAGCCTCTAATAAAAAAGAGAGAAAATATTTGATTAATGTAGAATTTACCACTGCTAGTCTCACCTATACAATACCCATTTCTTTTTGAGACTTCAGCAGGCTGGGAAGCTTTGCAAATTCATCAACAAGGAATGGAGAGTGGGGCTGAAATAATTATCTGTGTAACATAATACTGACTAGGCAGGAGGGATAACACTTTTTGTGTCTTTAACTGAATTCACTTAGCAGTGTGTACATTCTAGGAATAAAAGGTGAGTTGATGTATGTGGTGATAAAGTACATACGTTAGAATTATATTATTAACATAATAATATGATTTCTAAAATCAGTAACAGAAGGTCTTATTAGGTAGTTATGAGAGAACTTCAACAAGAACTGGCTGATGCCCTAAAAAAGCAATGTATGTCACAGGCTTCACCGGAGTTATCACATTATCGTATTAATTTAGAAGATGAGGTACAGGATTTAAAAACATTGGATCAAATCGAAAGTCACATATGTATTACATATAACATGTCAACAGTTCCTCTGTAGCTGGTTAAATAATATAAATGTTTTAGGATGCTAATTTCCATGGACCACTTTCTTTTGTATTTTCATTTCAATTTAGCATAATTTTAGTGTCTTCACCATGCACTTATTTATTAAATTCTGACTTTTCATTCTGCTCTCTCTGTGTTCTATGTTTTTCCTTATAGCATTTACCCATTCACAGAAATTGAGGGACTTTTTTCTCCTGCTATACGATTTTTTTTAACGATTTATTTATTTATTTATTTGAGAGAGAGAGAAAGAATGCATGTCCATGCACACTCATGAGTAGGGGGAGGGGCACAGGGAGAGAGAAAGAATCTCCAGGAGATTCCCTGCTGAGTACAGAGCCCCATGCCAGCTTAAACCCACCACCAATGAGATCATGACCTGAGCTGAAATCATGAGTTGGACGCCTAAACCAACTGAGCCACCCAGGTGCCCTAAAAACAATGTTTTCTACTGAGATCTCTATTACCATGATGAGGCGAGCTAGATAAAATCAGAAGATAAGGTTTAACGGAATGTTTCAGAAAATCGTCTTACTTCTCATCTTCACTTTTATTGATGGATATAGACTCTGTACTGATTTCAGGAAAACTTGTAAAGAAAGGTTACGACTAGTGGAACTGAGGCATTTCCTTCATTTTCTTTTCCTTTTATATATTTATTTTTAATATATTTATTTATAAATATTATAAAATATTTATATTTTTAATATTTATATATTAAAATGCATGGAAATATTCAGATGATGTATATAAAGCCAAAAGAGAGAATTAAGAAAATTATCTAGGTCCTGCCATTGACTCTTTTTAAAAGCTTTATTGAGCTATAAATACACCTACCATACAGTTGACCCATTTAACATGTGTTGTTGTCGCTGAGTATATTTATAGGGTTTTGCAACTATCACTGCCATCAGAACATTTTCGTCACCCTGAAAAAAAACCCTTAGCTGTTGCCCTTGACCTCGGGCAACCAGAAGTCTACTTCTTGTCTCCATAGAGTTGCCTATTGTGAATGTTTCCTATAAAGGGAGTCACACCATGTGTGGTCCTTTGCGACTCGCTTCTTTCACTTCCTGTTTTCAGGGTTCGCCTGTGTTCTAGCATCTGTCAGTGCTTCATTTCTTTTTCTGGTCAGACAGTCCTCCATTGTGGGCTAACGCCCTTGTTCATTCATCATTTAATGCACCTTTGGGTTATTTCCACTTTGTGGCCATTAATAATGCTGCTGTGAACATTGGTTTAGTTGTGTGGACATCTGTATTTCTCTGCCATCAGATTTTATCCTTTAAGTTAATTGGGGTGATTTTACCATCTCTCACCCTTTTTTATTTACTCATTCTACCCTTTCTGTCTTTTTAGTTTCCCTTCCTCTTGCCTAATCCTACACTATTGAGTCCTGGCTCATTGTCTCTCATTCTCCATGAGGCTTTCTCTGATTATTGTAACTCCCCCTGAACTTACTTTCTTCACCCGTATTATCTAGTCTGTGCAGACCAGTTTAGTCCTTTATTTTACATGTATTATCTAGTCTGTGCAGACCAGTTTAGTCCTTTATTTTACATTGTTTTTATTTTTTTTCATGAGCGATAATTCTGTCTTCTTATGTACAAATGTATCTAAGAGGGAAAATATTTTATGTGTATGGTACCTGTCCTTGCCTAAATTTGAGAATATCTTAACAGTTTTTAGGATAAAATTAAGTACTTTATACCATAGCAGTAATTTCTGATTGAAACACATTGACATAACAAAGCTGTATTCTAAATGTATTTTAAGCAGTTAAGTGTAAAACTGAAAGCATTTAATCCGATCGGACAAAGTATTCAATCAGATGCTGTTTTTTTCTGATTATGGCAAAACAGTCTAAATATGCCTGCCTTCATTATGCAACCAGAACTGAGATTTACAGAGTTCCAGCACTTTACCAACTATAAAGCTCTGAGGACAGGTTTTTTTTTAAGTTTATTTATTTTATATAATCATTACATCTATTGTGGGGCTTGAACAGGAACTGAAGGTTAACCGTTGGATGTTCTTTTAACTGAGCCAGCGGGTGCCCCTGAGGGCAGCTTTTCTGATATGCCACACCACGGAGCCTTAATCTCTACTCATCAGAGTACTTGCTAAAGCCCTCTAACATAAACAGTTGCTAAGATGAACAATATGAACATAAAATGATTTGGGAACATTGGTTTAGCAAGAGTCCATTATTTCCACGTCAGTGGCTTTACCTTGCCTCTGATGGTCATGTAAGTTATGTATCACTCAGTGTAGGAGTTACTGTTTGCACTGTAGTCCATGAGCATTGTTCACTGAGTAGTATAGAGAGGAGGTAAATTAAAATTATTATAAGTGGAGGAAAGTACCATTGGCTAGTGGAACTTTTGAAAGTTTTTTCTTGAAGATTTAAAAAAAATTAACTTTTGTTTATTTACTCATAAGAGACAGAAAGAGAGGCAGAGACACGGGCAGAGAGAGAAGCAGGCTCCATGCAGGAAGCCTGATGTGGGACTTGATCCCAGGACTCCAGGATCAAGCCTGAGCCAAGTCCCAGTTCAAGTGATACATAACCGCTGAGACACCCAGGCGTCCCTTTTTTTAATATTTTACTTGAGAGAGAGAGAGAGAGAGGGAGAGGGAGAGAGAGAGAGAGAGAACATGAGTGCACAAGCAGGGGGAGGGGCAGAGAGAAAGGAAGAAGCAGACTCCCTGCTGAGCAGGAACCCTGATGTTGGGGTCTCAATCCCAGGACCCCAAAATCATGATCTGAGCCCACAGCAGATGCCTAACTGACTGAGCCACTGAGGCACCTGTAGTGAAAGTGTTTTGAAGTCCTGAGGCTATATCCTGGGCCTTATGCTCCCCATTTGCTACCGCTTTCAGTGGTATGAAGAATGATTTCAATATAACTTGTGTAAGAGACCACTTTCATTGGCCTGCCGTCTGCCTAAAATATCAAATATCATTAGAACGTAAAACACAACAACAATAATAATGCTAATTGCAGACACTTAGAATTTGGTATGTGCCACATACTCTTCTAAGTAGTTTATGTATATTCCCTAATTTAAACTTCCGACTATCACAGTGAGGTAGATACTATTATTAACTTCATTTTACACATGAAGAAACTGAGACACAGAATTTGAAGTAATTTTTCAAGGTCAAACAGCAAATGCCCAGGGGAGCTGGGAATTCAAATCCAGGCATTCTGGTTCCTACAGAGATCCTGCCTCAGAAGCTGTTACTTGAAATATCTGAGTGTCCCTGAAAGCAGCATGTTAACTTGTATAATCACTGGAATGCCCATGGTGATTTGTAAATGTGAATATTTAAAATTATAATTGATGTGGTGCTTGGAATAGAAAACTAGAAAAGTTTACCATAAGGTAATTTCCTGTCTTTCTGCCTTTGAACAATACGTAAATTTGTATGTGTACCTGATAAAATATAATTTAAAAACGTTAGAATGTTGTTTTTTAATACTAGAAGAGTGCTCAGAAAGCTTTTCTGTCAGGGGATTGTAAATATTTTGGGCTTTGCAAGTCATAGGTCTCTATTGTAGCAGTATAATTCTGGGGAAGCCTTAAATCAGTATGTAGAGGAAAATGTGGCTGTGTCCAGTGACATTGTATTTACAAAAACAGATGATGGTGGTTTTATACTAGATTGTCAGTAGTTAAAAGTATTTCTTTTCTTTTTTAGCGACAAGAAGCAAAGGAGTTACAAACAAAGGTTGTAAGGTGCATTCAGAAGTTCAGAGATGACATAAAAAAGTATGCAATTTATTTTAAGATTTTATTTATTCATGAGAGACACAGAGAGAGACAGAGACATAGGTAGAGGGAGAAGCAGCCTCCCTACAGGAAGCCTGATGCAGAACTCAATTCTGGGACTCCAGAATCGTGCCCTGATCCAAAGGGAGGCTCTCAACCACTGAGCCACCCAGGCGTCCCGCAACAGGACAAGTGAAAGCAGCACAGAAAATAACTTGAGTATTTATAAAGCAGATAAGTAGTATAGTATGAGAAATATATCCATTATGATAAATACATCGTTGTTTAGCTGGGTAAAAATATCAGCTTTGTGGGATTTTGAAATGCATAATTTTTGCTTACGATCCTTTTTTTTTTCTTTTTTGCTTACGATCTTTAAATTTTGTACATTAACCCCAAAACACAACCAGAAAAATGGCACAATTGCCAAATCTACTTTTTAAATTTCTAAGAATTTATGTAAGACCTTTAGATGTTTGTTTAGAAATTATGTGGTATGTTTAAAATTTGTGTCTGAGAATAAATATTTTAAAATATGCATTTTAGGCTTGAAGTTGAAAATGCCGAGTTAAAAGTTACAGTCAAGGAGCAAGCAGGCCAAATTGAACAGCTTCAGAAAGACCTGTTAAGTTCAAGTTCGGTAAGTCAGTCTCTTAATTTCTGTCCTAAGGAGAAGGAATTTTTATATCTCTAGTAGTAGTGTATAAGAACATTTTGGATAATATGAAAATTCTCACTCATAAAAATATTTATTATATTCATATGGTTGCTATTTAACTACTCTTGGTATAATTCCTCTTTATAGATAAAGTTGACTGAATGCATAAATTAATCATTTTTGTAGTAAGATTTTAATAAAAAGGATTGTGATAGCCTAAGCAAAACAGTATTTTATATATATATATATCACATTTTGTTTATCTGTCAGTGATCATTTGGGTTTTTCTACCTCTTAGCTATTGTTGGTAATGCTGCTATGAATATTGGTATACTAATGTCTGAGTCCCTGCTAATATTTTTCAATATGTTTAAAATTCCCCAAACTTTGAGTAATAATTTGATCTTGAATGCTGACTTTCTCTTGTAATCTCAACCCTTCACTGAGATTTTGAGAATGAATTACTTTACTAATAATTTGTGGTGATTTGTAATTACAAATTGGTAGTGTGTTGCCTTCATTAAGAATGACTACGAGGGGGATCCCTGGGTGGCTCAGTGGTTTGGTGCCTGCCCTGGGCCCAGGGCATGATCCTGTAGTCCCCGGATTGAGTCCCACATGGGGCTCCCTGCATGGAGCCTGCTCCTCCTCTGCATGTGTCTCTGCCTCTGTGTGTGTGTGTGTGTGAGTGTGTTTGTGTGTGTCTCATAAATAAATAAATAGAATCTTAGAAAAAAGCAGAATGACTACTAGGTAATTATGCAAACATTTTTCTCAAAGGGATGTAGTTTTCTCCTTGTTGGATTTTGTAAAGGAAAAGAGATGCCAGTGAAAAAGTAGAAATGACTGCTCAGTCAGGGCCTTAGAGAGTAACCTAGTGCTCCTAGCATTCATTGCAAGTTCAGAAACGAATGTTTTTCTATTACCTTGAGTTAATCATACTTTCAGAGATTTAACAGTCCAATCTCAGAAAAGATTAATGTGCAATCCAGGACTCCAGTTTATTGATAGGTAGTGAAAACTATATAACCATTTATAAGCAGTACAGGATTATCGTGCCATTCATACCGTCCTTTGTAGGAGTGGCTACCAATGATTTAAGATGAGAAGATTGCTTTGGGACTTCTAAGTTGGAACTATGAGGTAGATGGACCTACAACTAGTTTCTGTCAGTGACATAAGTTAGGTACATGCAAATTTCATTAAACAATCATACCTATCAGGGGAACTAGCACATTCTGTTGACTGGTCCTTTCTGTGGCCAAAGAAACATCGAAAAAAACTTTTTTTCCTGACTTCATATAAAACTGCTCAAGTTGCTTTACTGTACTTTTCATGCAGTTAACTTGACAAGGAGTCTTCTCTCTGACTGAGAGTGCCATGAGTTGTCCCCCTACAATATCACACAGGAATCTATTAGGAAGCCACCACATATTACAGAGTTTGTAAGAATATCCATAGATAATTCTGCATATTCCTATAGAAATGAATTAGGGTTATGGTATAAAATGATTAGCCACTTTAAGCTTACCCTATAAAATAAAAACTTAAATAGCTTTCCAGCAACTTAGTTCATAGCCCTAATTTCTCTAGAAGGTTCTCACCTCATGAATCCCCAGGACAGAGACTACATCTGTGTTAAGATATTTCATGGACACCATTTTGAGGTGAAGAAATATGGATTGGGAAGAAGAGTTAGCTCTAGCTGACTTAAGCCTCTGAAGAAAATAGTCAAGTATGTGTCTGAAAAGAACTTAGAAGAAGACTTCCGTAAGTTCACGTCTCTATGGAATAGGAAAGTATTCAAAAGGAAACAAAGGCAAACCGTTCATAATCCAACCCTTGGGAAGAACTTTTGCATTATTTTTTTTTGAACTTTTGCATTATAAAAGAAAAGCAAGACAAAGTACAATGGTCAGCATCCTGAGGGTAAAGGTGCCCCCCCCCCCAGATTAAAAAATAATACACTGGGATCCCTGGGTGGCACAGCGGTTTGGCACCTGCCTTTGGCCCAGGGCGCGATCCTGGAGACCTGGGATCGAATCCCACGTCGGGCTCCCGGTGCATGGAGCCTGCTTCTCCCTCTGCCTGTGTCTCTGCCTCTGTGTGTGTGTGTGTGTGTGTGTGTGTGTGTGTGTGTGTGTGACTATCATAAATAAATTTTAAAAAATTAAAAAAAAATACACTCGGGATGCCTGGGTGTCTCTCTCATTAAGCGTCTGCCTTCAGCTCAGGGCATGATCCTGGAGTCCTGGGATGGAGTCCTCCATGGGGCTCCCTGCATGGAGCCTGCTTCTCTCTCTACCTGTCTCTTTGCCTCTCTCTCTCTCTCTCTCTCTCTGCCTCTCTCTCCCTGCCCCCCCGCCCTCTCCTTCCGTACCTCTCATGAATAAATAAATGAATAAATAAAATCTTTAAAAAATAACTCAAAGTAATCCCAAAAAGAGTCAAGATAAAATGTACAAGATTAACTGTGTGAGGTGCCTGTGTGGCTCAGTGGGTTAAACATCTACCTTAGGCTCAGGTCATCACCTCAAGGTCCCAGAATCGAGTCCTGTATACATCAGGCTCCCTCTGCAGCAGGGAGTCTGCTTCTCACTCTGTATCTGCTCCTCTCCCCATTCATGCTCTCTCTCTCTCAAATACATAAATTAAAAAAATATATAAAAATAACAGATTAGTTAACTAGAAAGGTAATGCACATCAGGTAACAGGTATTGAATGTGTGGTTGAAAATATTGTCTATGAGGAACTAGAAGGAAGATGGAAGCATACACATGACCTCAGTAAATGGGTCAAGGCTGAAAGTATAGAATAGAGCATCTGGTTTTGAAGCCTTGGGATTTGGAGAACTCTGAGAGGATGTGAAAAAGAGGAATAGCAAGGGTCCAAGGACTGAATGTCAGCGTTTGCTGTCATTTAGAAATGAAATGGGATTAGAAGAGCAGAGGGAAGATGTGGCATTGTTTTCAGCTGCTGCTGAGAAGTAAAGCAGGATCAGGACTTGTAAAAACAGATCCTTGATGATTGTCAAAACTTTTTAGTGGAATTCCAGGATTGAAAGTCAGATTTTAGTGTAAAAGACGCGATGAAAAGATGAATCTGTGGCTGAGATGACACATTAAAGAATGTTCGAGTCCAGTGAAAGGGGAAAAGCAAGATGATCGAAAATGCTGCAAGAGTAAGGAAACGTTTTTATAGAATATTGGGAAGCCTTGAATTTTATTTAGAGAGAAAAGTGGTCAATAGAAAAGAAGACATTGAAATCTTGCAGAGAAATGTTTGAAATGCTTGCAGAGAAGGAGAGTATCTCATCCTAAAGTCAGATGATCATCAAAATTATAATGGGGACAGTATGGGAATTTTTCAGAGACTGTATCTTAAGCTGTGATCTCACAAAACCCAGAGTATCTTAAGACATTGGTGAAACTGCTTCTAGGACATCTCTAGAAACTCAGATGTAAGTATAGCCACCTTAAAGATTTTTTCATTAATGTGGATTAAAAACCTCTGTATTTCCCAAGTAAATTTTGGCAATTTAAATTCTAGAAACAAAAATGATGAAAATATAAACTCAGTTGAAGCTGTTTTAACAAACATCCTTATTTTTGAGATTTCTTTTCATTGACATTTGGTTCATAACCTACATTTTATATGTATTTTATAAACCTGTCTAAACACATATTACTCATGGATTCATGAGAAATAGCATTTTATAAAAGAAGAAGGAGTCTCTTGATTTTTGAAACTAATGTTCTTAAAAAATTGTTTCCAAAGTGTGGTGATGAAAAGGAAAACCTAAAGAAATGTATGGAGTTAAAACAGCCTTTGCAGTTCAGGTTGGATCAAGAAGTGAAGAAAAATGAGGAATTGGAAAAAGAGAATACTGGGTAAGACTAATATTTCACATCACTTTAACCATTAATTAACTAATTTATCTGTAATTGTAGTTTATAAAAACCTAAATAGAAATTCTTGCCAAAATACTACATTTACTCTTCCGTGATTCCTTAAATAATAACAACAATGCCTTTGACATATATTGTCAACTGCGCTTTTCATTGTCCACCGTGAATTTTTTCTGCAAGATATCTTTGTTCTTAGGTAATCTTTCCTTTTAATAGTGTTCTTTTCTTAGAGCAGATATCCTAATCTCTAAAAACTTAACTGTGTCATATAACAACATCAAAAGTTATCTTGGATTTGCTTGTATTTCTTTTTATTTTATATTATTTATTTGAATTCAAATTAATTAACTTATAGTGTAATATTAGTTTCAGAGGTAGAGTTCAGTGATTCATCAGTCTTATGTAACACCCAGTGCTCATGCCATCACGTGCCCTCCTTAATCCCCATCAGGCAGTTACCCCATCGCCCCCAATCCCTTCCCCTCCAGCAACCCACAGTTTGTTTTCTAGTATTGAGTGACTTATGGTTTGTGTCTCTTTCTGATTTCATCTTGTTTTACTTTTCCTTCCCTTCCCCTATGCCCAGAGCCAAAGGCCTACTCTCAGCCACTGAGCCACCCAGGGGTCCCAAGATTTCATTATTTATTGGCTGAGTAATATTCTGTTCTCTCTCTCCCTCCCTCTCTCTCTCTCTCTCTGTCCAATAAATAAATAAATATGATTATTTATTTATATCACACCTTCTTTATACATACCTCTTTCAAAGAACATTGGATCTCCTAGTTTGGCTATTGTGGATATTTACTGGTATAAACATATGGGTGCAGGTGCCCCTTTGGATCCTGACCAAAGTGATCTTTGGGATTCATACCTTCTAGTGCAATTGCTGGGTTTTACATAGGTAGCTCCTTTTTCAACTCTTTGAGGAACCTCTGGTACTGATTTCCAGAGTGGCTGCACCAGGTTGCATTCCCACCAACATCGTAAGAGGATCCCCCTTTCTCTGCATTCCTGCCAACATCTGTCATTTCCAGACTTGCTAATTTTGGACATTATGAAAGGTGTGAGGGGGAAACTCACCGTGGTTTTGATTTGTATTTCTCTGGTGCCAACTGATGTTGAGCATGTTTTCATGTGTCTGTTGGCCATATGTATGTCTTCTTTGGAGACATGTCCTTTCATTTCTTCCCATTTCTTCATTGGGTTATCTTTCTTTGGGTGTTGACTTTGATTAGCTCTTTATAGACTTTGCATACCAGCCTTTTATCTGATAAGGCATTTGCAAACACCTTCTGCCATTCTGTCAGTTGTCTTTTGGTTTTGTCAACTGTTTCCTTGCTGCGTAAAAGCTTTTTATCTTGATGAAGTCTCAGTAGGTCATTTTGGCGTCTGGTGACATGTCTAGCAAGAAGTTGCTGCAGCCAAGGTCACAGAGGTTGCTGGCTGTGTTCTCCTCTAGGATTTTAATGGATTCCTATCTTACATTTGGGTGTTTCATCCATTTTGACTCTATTTTTGTGTATGGTGTAAGAAAATGGTCTAGTTTTATTCTTCTACATGTGGTGGTCTGATTTTCCCACACCATTTGTTGAAGAGACTGCTTTGTCTCCATTGGATTTTCTTTCCAGTATTGTTGAAGAGGAGTGGACCATAGAGTTGAGGGTCCACTTCTGGATTTACTCTTCTGGGCCATTGATTGACATGTCCGCTTTTGTGCCAGGACCATACTGTCCTGTTGATCACAGCTTTGCAATGGAGCTTAAAGGCTGGCTTCTAATGCCACCAGCTTTGGCTACGTTTTTCAACATACCTTTGGCTATTCGGGGTCTTCTAAGGTTCCAAAGAAATTTTAGTATTATTTACTCCAGCTGTATGCAAAGAAGTTGGGGGCAGCCCAGGTGGCTCAGTGGTATAGCTCTGCCTTCAATCCAGGGTGTGATCCTGGAGACCCAGGATCGAGTGCCACGTTGGGCTCCCTGCATGGAGCCTGCTTCTCCCTCTACCTGTGTCTCTGCCTCTCTCTCTCTCTCTCTCTCTCTCTCTCTCTCTGTGTGTGTCTAATGAATAAATAAATAAAAAATCTTAAAAAAAAAGTTGGTAGTATTTTGATAGAGATTGCATTGAATGTAGAGATTGCTCGAGCTTGCATAGACATTTTAACAATATTTGTTCTTCCAATCCATGAACATGGAATGATTTCAGTTCT
This sequence comes from Canis aureus, assembly GCF_053574225.1. Lineage (NCBI taxonomy): Eukaryota > Metazoa > Chordata > Mammalia > Carnivora > Canidae > Canis > Canis aureus. Next base: position 5,588,179 of record NC_135615.1, on the reverse strand, counting down.
TTATGATTTCTCAATTTCTTTCCAGAATGTCCTGTCTTCTTCAGAGTACAGATCCTTGTCTCTTTGGGTGGGTTTATTCCAAGGTATCTTATGGTGTTTAGTGCAATGGTAAATGGAATTGACTCCTCAGTTTCTCTTTCTTCCATCTCATTGTTAGTGTATAGAAATGCAACTGATTTCTGTGCATGGATTTCCTATCCTGCTGCTTTGCTGAATTCAGGAAAGGGTCCTAACAATGTTGGCGTAGAGTCTTTTGGGTTTTCCACATAGGATATCATGTCCTCTGAGAAAAGTGAGAGTTTGAGTTCTTTTCTGATTCAGACGCCTTTTTATTTCTTTTTGTTGTCTAAATGCTGAGGCTATGTCGAACAACACTGGTTGTCCAGAGAGTGGACCTCCCTGTTGTGTTCCTGACCTTAGCGGCAAAGCTCTCAGTTTTTCCCCATTAAGAATAGCATCGGGTGTGGGCTTTTCGTAGATGGCTTTTATGATATTGAGATATGCTCCCCTCCTCCCTGCACTGTGAAGAGTATTGATCCGGAAAGGGTGCTGCACTTTGTCAACTGCTTTTTCTGCATCTCTTGAGAGGATCCTATGGTTCTTATCCTTTCTTTTATTTCTGTAGTGTATCACATTGATTCATCTGCAGATGTCGAATCACCCTTGCAGCCCAGGCATAAAACCCACTTGGACATGGTGAATCATCCTTTAATGTACTGTTGAATCCTCCCAGCCAGTGTCTTGTTGAGAATTTTGGCATCCGTGTTCATCAGGGATATTGGAGTGTAATTCTCCTTTTGGGTGGGGTCTTGCTCTGGTTTTGCGATCAGAGTAATGTTGGCCTCACAGAGAACACTGGAAGGTTTCCCTTCCATTACTAATTTTTATAAACAGCTCCGAAGAATAGATTAATTCTTCCTGGAATGTGTGGTAGAATTCTCCTGGGAAGCCTCCTGGTCCTGGACTCTTGGTTGTTGGCAGATATTTGATGACTGCTCCCATTTCCTTGCTGGTTATGGGTCTGTTCAGGTTTCCTGTGTCTTCCTGTTTCAGTTTTGATAGGAAGGGATCCATTTCTTCCAGATTGCTTACTTTGTTGGCATATAGTTGCTCAGAATGTGTTCTTATAGTTGTCTATATTTCTCTGGTGCTGGTCGTGATCTGTCTTCTTTCATTCACGATCTTATTTCTTTGGGTCCGTTCTCTTTTTGATATGTCTGTCCAGGGGTTTATTGATCTTATTCTGTCAAAGAACCAGCTCCTGATTTCATTGATGTGTTCTACTGTTCCTTTGGTTTCTATTTCATTGATTTCTGCTCTGATCTTTATGAATTCTCTTCTCCTGCTGGTTTTAGGTTTTAATCTTCTGTTCTTTTCCAGCTCCTTTAGGTGTAAGGTTAGCTTGTGTACTTAGGACCTTTCTCATTTCTTGAGAAAGACTTGTATTGCTATATACTTCCTTCTTAGGATGACCTTTGCTACGTCCCAGATGTTTTGAGCAGTTGCGTTTCCATTTTTGTTTGTTTCTATGAGGTTTTTAAAACTGTGCTTTTATTCCCTGGCTTGATTCTTTAACCTCCGTGTATTTGAATTCTTTCCAAATTTCCTCTTGTGATCAAGTTTCAGTTTCAAAGCATTGTGGTCTGAAAGTATGCAGGGAATGATCCCAATCTTTTGGTATCAGTTGAGACCTCATTTATGACCCAGTACGTGATCTAGTATGGAACATGTTCCATGTGCACCCGAGAAGAATGTGTATTCTGTTGCTGTAGGATGGAATGCTCTGAAGTTATCTGTGAAGTCCATTTTGTGCAGTGTGTCATTCAAAGCCCTTGTGCCCTTGTGGATCTTCTGCTTAGATGATCTGGCCGTTACAGTGAGTGGTGTGTTAAAGTGCCTACTATTATTGTATGACTATCAATGTGTTCCTTTAATTTTGATATTAATTGGTTCATAAGGGGGTCTGGGTGGCTCAGTCGGTTAAGCCCTTGCCTTTGGTCAGGTCATGTTCTCAGGGTCCTGGGATGAAGCCCTCATCAGGCTCCCTGTTCAGTGGGGAGTCTGCTTCTCCCTCTCCTGCTGCCCATGCTTCTGTTCTCTCTCTGTGTCAAATAAATAAATAAATGAAATCTTAACAGAAAATCGGTTTATATAGTTGGCTGCTCCTACTTTAGAGGCATTAAAACTTATAATTGTTCAATTTTCTCTTTGGATAGACCATTTAATTATGGCATAGTGTCTTTCTTCATCTCTTAATGCAGTCTTTGGTTTAAAATACAACTTGTCTGATATCAAGATTGCCACCTCAGTTTTTTTTTAATGTCCTTTAATATGATAAAATGGTTTTCCACCCCCTCACCTTCAATCTGGGGTTTTCTTTGTGTCTAAAAATGAGTCTCTTACAGATAGCATATCGATGGGTCTTGCTTTTTTTTTTTTTTTTAATCCACTGGGATACCCTGTGTGTTTTGGTTGGGGCATTTGGCTTGTTTACATTCAGAGTAACGATTGAAAGATATGGATGTAGTGCCATTGTATTACGTGTCAAGTCTGTGTTTTGGTGTACTGTGTCTGTTCCTTTCTGGTCTGTGTTATTTTTGGGCTCTCTGTTTTCTTAAAGGTTCCCCTTGCAGGGCTGTTTTAGGGATCACAAATTCTTTTAGTTTCTGTTTGTGCTGGAAGCTTTTTATCTCCCCTTGTATTTTGAATGAGAGCCTTGCTGGATAAAATTCTTAGCTGTAGATTCTTCTCATTGAGCACCCTGAGTATATCATGCCAGCTCTCTCTGGCCTGCTATCTCTTTGGATAGATCCGCTGCCAGTTGAATATTTCTCTCCTTCTTAGTTCAGGGCCTCGTGTTCCAAGCTGCTTTCAGGATTTTCTCTTTGGGTCTGAAATTTGCAAGCTTTGCTTGGAGATATTGACCTATTTTTTATTGATTTTGAGGAAGGTTCTCTGTGCCTCCTGGCACTTGAGTGCCTGTTTCTTTCCCCAGATGAGGGAAGATCTCTGCTATAATTTGCTCAAATATGCCTTCTGCCCCCTCCTTCCCCTCTTTTTCTGGGATCCCCATTATTCTAACATTGTTTTGCTGTGTGGTACGAATCATCTCTCAAATTCTCCTGTCATAGTCCAGTGGTTGTTTCTCTCGCTTTTCCTCAGCTTCTTTATTCTCCATTGTTTTGTCTTCTATATCACTACTTCTCTGTGAAGCCTCATTTATCCTAGCAGTTAGAACCTTCATTTTTGATTGCATCTCACTAAGATTAGCCTTTTTTATCTCAACTTGATTAGATATCAGTTGTTTTATTTCTCCAGAAAGGCATTCTCTAGTGTCCTCTGAGTGTCTCTTAAGCCCAGCTATTATCTTGATGGTCATTATTCTGAACTCTCGCTCCAGCCTCTTCCTTCTATCCATGCTGATTAGGTTCTGGGCAGTCAGTACTACCTCTTGTTCTCTTTGTGGCGGTGAGTTTTTCCATCTTGTCATTCTGTCCAGAGAAGAAGAGATGAGTGAGAGAACAGAATAGAAAAATATCAAGAATGACCCCAGATAAATACATGCTAAACAAATCAGAAGAGACCCGAAGCCAATTTAAAGGTTAACAAAGGAGATAATAGAATTAGAGAGATCAAGAGAGCAGAGCAGTACACCGATACTATGTGAATTTTGGTCTTTTTGTTAGGAAATTGCATCCCCAAATGGTTAAGAGGAAACCTTGTATATATACAAAAATAAAATTAAATACAAGGAAAGTCTAGAATGTAAGTGTAAAAATGGAAATTAAAAGTCAAAATAAAAAGGATATTATCAGAGATCCCTGGGTGGCGCAGTGGTTTTGCGCCTGCCTTTGGCCCAGGGCGTGATCCTGGAGACCCGGGATCGAATCCCACGTCGGGCTCCTGGTGCATGGAGCCTGCTTCTCCCTCTGCCTATGTCTCTGCCTCTCTCTCTCTGTCTTTTTTCTCTCTCTCTTTTCTCTCTCTCTCTCTCTCTGTGACTATCATGAATAAATTTTTAAAAAAGGATATTATCACCCAGTTGAACAGAACTGAGCAATATACCATATCCTATGTCTTTTTGTTAGAGAAATATATCCCAAAGGAAAAACAAGCAGGACTTACATGTATATAGAAATAAAATTAAGTACGGTGAAAGAATAGAATGTAACTCTGAAGGTGAAAGTTAACCAAGACTTGCAAAAAGTGGTCACTTTTCTATTTGTAGAAATGCTGCAATTCTTTCCTTAGATGTCTGGTTGATTTCACAGGTGTTCAGAATGATTTGAAAGCTCTCTGGCTGAATTTCTGGGATCAGACAAAACTATGTTCTCCTCTTGCTCTGCCATCTCTGACTCAAGTGGCTTACATTTTCTTCCTGCGTTTTCTAGTTATAAAATATGTCATTCATACAAAAATACATGTCTGACTTCATGAAGAATAAAATGAGCAACTTCACTACTCAGATTTTTAAAAAAGTCTTTCCGATGTCTCTGAAGCTCCCACCTGGCTTCCTTTCTGCTTATTTGCTGAGTATTTAAGTTTTGCTCTGATCCGCCAAAACTTTTCTGTCATTCAACTTTGTTTCTCTGCATTGTTTGGCATCCTTCACTTTCCTAAGAATGTACTAGCCAAGGTATTAGATTTTTGTTTAAAACAGTCTCATAGGCCATCATCATACATTCTCTCTCTGCTGATTTCCTTTCTTCTAAAGCTCTGCCTCTTCCTTCTTCCTCTGAATTCAAACTTTATAAATATTTTTCTTTCCTGTTTCTCTTTCTGTTTTGAATGATCTCCTTTGATGTTTTTTGTCTGTATTTTCTTTCCTTCTTTTAGACTGGGGTAGGTGGGTACCAAAATGTATTTTTGTGTCTTTATAAAACATTAATAGATGAGGATGCTTTTCTTCCTCACCGTGGATTACTAGCCTCTACTACCTAATAATAGATTAATTTTTATATTCACATACTGAAAATAGATATTAATAATAACTTACAAGAACTCTTAATATAGTTACCCTGTTAACCCTTCAACTGCCATATGTGTCATAAAAATCTTTTCCATATTTTTTTACTTAGCAATGTAATTTAGTTGGTATTCTCTCAAACAATGAGAGATTGGAACAAATGAGATATCATAAGTATAGATTTGTTTATGTGATAGAACATATTATCTATTTAAATAAGTATTAAATATTTCTTCTTAAAGGACCTGACTTACTCATTCTATACCTTCTGCAGGCTTAAGAACCACTTAATAAACATGTTAAGAAGGATATTAAGTAAATATGAAAATGGAGAGCTTCCTTTCTATGGAGATTTAAAAACCAGTCAAACGGAAATGGAAATTCAGATTAATATGCTAAGACAGAAGGTAATTTTTAATTAGTTTTGGGACTCTAAAATCATTGGGAAATAAATCCCTCTGTGCTTTGAGCAGTAAAATACAGATTTTCCTAGTAATCTTACATACTTGATATATATTTTTGGTAATAACTTTATTGAGATATAATGAACATAAGATGCATATTCAGGGATCCCTGGGTGGCGCAGTGGTTTGGCGCCTGCCTTTGGCCCAGGGCGCGATCCTGGAAACCCCGGATCGAATCCCACGTCGGGCTCCCGGTGCATGGAGCCTGCTTCTCCCTCTGCTTGTGTCTCTGCCTCTCTCTCTCTCTCTCTCTCTATGTGACTATCATAAATAAATAAAAAATTAAAAAAAAATTAAAAAAAAAAGATGCATATTCAAAGACTACCACAATCCATTTTAGAACATTTTGTCACCGTAAAAATAAACCCTATGCCCTTTAACTGGCACGTCATGCTAGTTTCCCCCTCCCTATTCTTCTTAGCCATAGGTAGTCACCGTTCTAGTCTCTGTCTCTATCGATTTGCTGCTGATTTTGGACAGGTCATCTCAATGGAATCACCAAATATTTGATCCTTTGTGACTGCCTTCTTTGGTTTAGCATGTTTTTAGATTTATTTTGTGCCATGTGTCAGAACTTTATTATTTTTTTATTTCTGAATACTATCCCACCATATGGACAGCCCACGTTTTATTTATGTATTTATCATTTGGTGGACGTTTGAGCTGTTACACTTTTTGGCTGTTGTTAATAATGCTGTTGTGAATACGCATGTACAAGCTTTTGCGTGAACATTTCACTTCTCTTGGGTATATACTTATAAATGGAATTGTTAGTTCATATGTTAAAGGACCTTTAACATTTTTGGTTTAAACCTTTTGAGGAACTGCCAGACTATTTTCCAAACTGGCTGCACCATTTTACATTTATGTCACCAGTGTTTGAGGATTCTCATTTTCCCTGATTCTTGTCAATGTTTGTCATTATCTGTTGTTTTTGTTATAGCTATTCTATTGGGTGTAAAATGACACGTTGTAGGGGTATTTTCATTTGTTTCAAATTTTTATTTGAATTCTCGTTAGTTGACATATCATGTAATCTTGGTGTCAGGAGTAGAATTTAGTGATTCCTCACTTAAATACCCAGTGCTCATCAGTACAAGTGCCTTCCTTAATACCCATCACTCATCTAGTCCCCCCTGCCCACCTCGACAGCAACACTTAGTTTATTCTCTATGGTTGAGAGTCTCTTATGGTTTGCCTCTCTTTCTCTCCTTTTTTTCCACCTTCCCCTATGTTCATCTGTTGTTGGCTTTTTTTTTTTTCTTAATTCCACATAGGAGTGAAATCATATGGTATTTGTCTTTCTCTGACTTATTTCACTTAGCATAATACACTTGTTGAGTTCCATCTGTCTTGTGGTTTTAATTTGCATATTTCTTAGAACTAGTGATGTTGAGCATCTCACTTTATATGTGGTCATTATTCATTTCTATATCTTGCTTAAAGAACTAATCATTTATTTTGCCCATTTTTATATTGGACTGTCTTTTCATTATTGTAAGAGTTCTATCTATATCCTAACTACAGACCCCTTATCAGGGATATGATTTTCAAATATTTTATTCATCACCTTGCCTTTTCACTTTTGCTTGATGGTTACATTTGAAGCATAGAAGCTTTTATTTTTTAGATTTTGATGAAATCCTTAATCTGTTTCTGTCTTTTGATGCCATATTTAAGAAACTGTTGCCAAATGCAATCACGAACATACACACCTGTTTTTTCTATGAGTTTTATAATTTTAGCTCTTAATATTTCTTTTCTTTTTTTTTAATATTTTTTTTTCAATTTTTATTTATTTATGATAGTCACAGAGAGAGAGAGAGAGAGAGGCAGAGACACAGGCCGAGGGAGAAGCAGGCTTCATGCACCGGGAGCCCGATGTGGGATTCGATCCCGGGTCTCCAGGATCGCGCCCTGGGCCAAAGGCAGGCGCCAAACCACTGTGCCACCCAGGGATCCCTAGCTCTTAATATTTCATGTTAAGTTTGTACATATGTTGTGAGGTAGAGGTCTAATTTTATTACTTTGTGTGTGGATATCCATTTGTCTCAGTACCATTTGTTAAAAAGACTATTCTTAATCCATTTTAGTGTCTCGACACCCTTGTTGAAAATCAATCCACCATAATTTGAGAGTTTTTTTTTTTAATTTTTTTATTTATTTGTGATAGTCACAGAGAGAGAGAGAATGAGGCAGAGACACAGGCAGAGGAGAAGCAGGCTCCATGCACCGGGAGCCCGACGTGGGATTCGATCCCGGGTCTCCAGGATCGCGCCCTGGGCCAAAGGCAGGCGCCAGACCGCTGCGCCACCCAGGGATCCCCTTATAATTTGAGAGTTTATTTTTAGATTCTCAATTCTAATACATTGACCTATATGTCTATCCTTAGGCCACTACCAAATCAAATTTTATGAGAATTCTTTCCTAGTCCTCTTGCAAATTACCACTCATTTATATTACAATTATGTAATAAGTCAATGTAGTAGAACCTAACTTTACTCCTGTAGAGACTTATACTTTTTGAAGGAGCCTTTTGCCAGCTTATGTCTTGCTGACTACCTGACACAATGAGAAGCCAGGCTCAAAAAGATAGAGTCCCGTTTCTCTTCTCCAGTAATACCTGTAGTTTCTCACTCAGTGCCTCCCGCATCCATTTCCATCGTCTTGGTTGTAGGATCCACTGTCTACTATGTACTTCGTTGTGTTTTATTAACTTGTTATAATGCATAGACTCACCCATAGATTTCACCATCTAGGATATAAAGGATTAACTCTGGGTTATCAGCCTTCCTGTTTGGAAGTCTTGCTAATCCATCATCTTAAAGTTCACAATTAGATACTCTTTTGACCTGGTTCTTGTGCATACAAGACTGGCGCCGATCCTGTTCTTGGCACAGATCCTACATTCTTGGAAAACAGAGTTGCCTGTATCCATCTTCTTTTACTGAAATAGAAAGATATGCATAGCTGTACTTTGATAGGTCAATACGTAATTAATAGAATAAACATTTCATTACATTATGTCAAGAATACACCTGTAAAATATCTTGTTGCATTTAATTGAATTATCAGGGAAGCCCGGGTCCTCAGTGGTTTAGCACTGCCTTCAGCCCAGGGCGTGATCCTGGAGACCCAGGATTGAGTCCACGTCAGGCTCCTTTCATGGAGTCTACCTCTCTCGCTGCCTGTGTCTCTGCCTCTGTCTCTCTGTGTGTGTGTCTCATGAATAAATAAATTAAATATTTTTAAAAACAATCAAATTATCAGAGACAAATAGTAGGCGAGCAATTTGAATCACAAAAAAATTTCAAAGTGAACCTATATGATATGGAGAAGCATTCTAGTACGATATAAAGATGAGATAGTCTTACTACCTTCCCTGAAAAATAAGCTTGCAGTAAGATAAAGGAGAAATTATATTTAATTTAAGTGTGCCAAAGGACAATACATTTGTTTCGCTAATGAAAAGATTAGAAATTATTCCATAACGTTCTCCTTATGTCATCACTGATGAAGGGAGAATGAAGATTATTGATTTAAAAGCACTCAATGCTGCCTTTCTTTTAGAATTGCAGTTACTTGAATTCAGATAAAAGGTTCCGTTTTGCTTATTAAACTTTTACTAGTTGTTCAGCTGTTATACTTCAAATCACATGTCTCTCTGCTTGCCAGTCGTTTTTCTCCCCTAACATGAGGGGAAATTTAAAAGAGGAGTTCTTGTCTAGTTTTAATAATTTGTAATTGAAGGGATTCTTTAGAAAAAATGTCTTAGAGAAAGGAAGATGGTGGCAGGGTAGGAGGAGCCTAGACTCACCTCATCCCACTAATACAACTAGATACCTATCAACTCATCCTACATACCCCAGAAATCTACCTGAATACTGACAGAACAAAGGTCACAACTAAAGAGAGAGAAGAGGCCACTTTAAAGAAAGTCGGAAGTACAGAGATATAGTTTAGAAGAGAAAGAGATCCTATCTGCAGCAGATGGGAGGGAGTAGTGGTCCCAGCGAAGGGCAGGAGAGAACACCTGGGAATGCACGTAGCCACTGGCTTGGAAAAGGAGAGTGGCTGAATTTCCTGAGTTCTTGCAACTATGGAGGGCTTAAAGCCTGGAATTTTAAAGGTTATTGGGCTTGGCTATGGTAGAATGTGTAGGGCACTATACTTGGAGAGAGGCACACAGAACAGAAGCAGCTGGCTGGTGCCATTTCCCTCCCCTGGCCCTGAGCACAAACACAGAGCCACCTGTGGGAATCAGTGCCACTCTGACACCAGCTGCCTAACTTGCTTACACCAGCCACCACCCGTTTGCACTCCAGGGGAACTGCCCTTTTGAATCATGCTTGCCTCAGTTCCAGCACAGCAAGCCCTTCCCCCAGAAGACCAGTACAAACCCCTGCGGACACCATGTGTCCTGACCAGAGTTTTGCAGGGTCTCAGTTCCAGTGGACTGTGACAGGTCTCATTTCGCAAGCTAGTTCAAACCCGCTAGATTCAGGCCAAGTACCAAACACTGCCCACAGCAGATACTGAGAGCCTATCTCTCAGATGACTGGCCTGAGGGATAGAGGAGCCAGAACCCAGTAGCAGAGTGCATGCCGCACACCCTGGAGACCCTCCCTCAAGCACCAGGCCCTGGGCACTACGGGACCATTTTCAGTGGTCCATTACTTTCAGGAACAAGTGACATAACTGGCTTTTCTAACCCAGAGAAACTGTCAGAGACCTAGACAAAATGAGAAGACAGAGGAATTTATCTCAAATGAAAGAACAGGATAATGCCACAGGGCCAGAGATCTAAGTGAGAGAGAGAGAAATAACGTGCCTGATGGAGGATTTAAAGCAGTGACCATAAGGATGTTCAGTGGACTTGAGTAAAGAATGGAAGACATCAGTGAGACCCTTACAACAGAGATAGAAGAGTTTAAAAAGAATCTGAGATGAAGAGTGCAATAAATGAAATTAGAATACAGATCTGGAATATTCTCTAGACTAGATCATACATTAGGCCACAAAACAGGCCTTAGGAAGTACAAAAAAATTGAAGTCCTACCATGCACCTTTCCTGACCACAATACTATGAAACTAGAAGTGGACTACAAAAAACCGTCTGAAAAGACCACAAATACATGGAGGTGAAATAACATCGTACTATCAATGTGTGGGCCAACCGGGAAATAAATGAAGAAATTTCAAAAGACATGGAAACAAATGAAAATGAAAACACAATTGTCCAAAACCTTTTTTTAATGTTTTTTTTTAATATTTATTTATTCATTTATGATAGAGAGAGAGAGACAGAGGAGGAGGGAGAAGCAGGCTCCATGCCGGGAGCCCGATGCGGGACTCGATCCCGGGTCTCCAGGATCACGCCCTGGGCCAAAGGCAGGCACCAAATCGCTGCGCCACCCAGGGATCCCCCCAAAACCTTTCAGATGCAGCCAAACTGATTCTAAGAGGGAAGTATATATAGCAATACAGGCCTACCTCAAGAAGCAAAAAAAAAAAAAAAAAAATCTCAACACAAACTAACCTTACACCTAAAGAAGCTAGAAAAAGAACAACAAATGAAACCTAAAGCCAGCAGAAGGATGGAGATAATAAAAATTAGAGGAAAAATGGGGGTCCTGGGTGGCTGAGTTGGTTAACTGACCAACTCTTTGATTTTGGCTAAGGTCACGTTCTCAGGGTCCTGGGATTGAAGCCTGCTTCAGCCTCCAACCTCAGTCTACTGGTGGATTCTCTCTCTCCCTTTTCCTTTGCCCCTCCCCCCCGCCCCAATAAATAAATCTTTAAAAAAACATTAGAGTGGAAATAAATGATAAAGAAACTAAACACAAATAAAAATAGAACAGATCAACAGTAGCTGGTTCTTTGAAAAATTTAATAAAATTGATAAGGCTCTAGCCATAGTTCTCAAAAAGAAAAGGGAAAGGACCCAAATAAAATCACACATGACAGAGGAGAATAACCAACACTGCAGAAATCCAAACAATTATAAGAGAATATTATGAAAAATATATGTCAACAAATTGGACAACCTAGAAGAAATGGATAAGTTCCGAGAAACATATAAATTGCCAAAACTGAAGCAGGAAGAAAGTAGAACAGAATGCTAACCAGCCAAGAAATTGAATCACTCATCCAAAAACTTGGAACAAACACAAGTCCAGGACCAGATGGCTTCAGAGTCCAATTCTACCAAGCATTTAAAGAAAGAGTTAGTATGCGTTCTTCTCAAACCGTCCCATAAAACAGAAGAGGAAGGAAAACTTCCAAATTCATTTGATGAGGCCAGCATTACCCTGACACCAAGACCAGATAAAGACACCACAAAGAGAATTACAGGCCAATTTTCTAGTGCAAAAATCCTTAACAAAATAGTAGCAAACTGAATCTAACAATACATTAAGAAAATCACCGCCATGATCAAATGGGATTTATTCCTGGGTTACACGGGTGATTCAGTATCTGCAAATCAATCAGTGTGATGCACCATATTAATAAAAGAAAGAAGAATCATCATCATTTCCATAGATGTAGGAAAAGCGTTTGATGAAGTACAATATCCATGCATGATAAAAACCCTCCACAAAGTAGGTTTAAGAGGGAACATACCTCAACATAATAAAGGGAATATATGAAAAAATGCACAGATAATGTCCTCCTAAATGGGGAAAAACCAAGAGAAAAAGTTCATGTCTGGTGTTGTTGATGCTGGCTGTTGCCTAGATTTATAGTTAGGGCAGGCAGCCAAAATGCTTACACTGGCACACCTGGACTCTCTTTGTGGCCTGAGCCTCCTCACAAGAGGAGGGGCTAAATTCCGAGTAAGCAGGCTGAGATACAGAACAGGGCAGAAGCTGTGTTGCCTTTCGTAGCCTAGCCTTGGAATACACACAACATCACATTGACCATATTCTGTTCGTTAGTAGCAAGTCACTAAGGTTAGCCCACGGTCTTTTTGTTTTGTTTAGTTTTAATGGAATACTGGAACACCTATGAACACATGAAGAACGCAATTTTTAGTGTAATTTACCCACTGGCCACAGTGTTCTATATTCCTTTCACATGAAAAATGCACTCACCTCCTCCCAGTACCTCCGACAAATCTCAGTTATCATGGCATCGGGTTCAGGATGGAGTCCAAGATCTTGCCATCTTAATCAGGTGCAGCGGGGATAAGGTGCCAGGGTTATGTTGTCTAAATTTTAGTCCCTGGAGTGCAGGTTCTCTTAATAGGAATGAAGACTTGAGAATTAAAGAGAACAGTTCTCTACTATTGAAAACACAACATTCTGGTTACTTGCTAAAGACTCTTCCATTCAGAAAGAAGATGGAAGTCACACTAGACCATAGCAGGTTTGAAATGCAGCCTGATGCATGCTGTCCATTTTTCAGTCAGACTTAGTCTGAAACCATGGAAATTTTTCTCCATGGCTCTTTGCTGTCTATCCTCTCTGAGCTCTTGGTTCTGTCCAATGACCTGTGTTTGCAGTTGTGTTTTCAGCCTGCTGCCTCCCTGTGGGGACTTCTAAGACCCAAAGGCCTATTTTCAGTCCGTGCTATCTAGGTCTCTTTTAGTCCAAGCTCGCAAACAGTGGTTTTGATGCTATAATTTTCTTAACTTCTTGAGTTTTTCTGTGAGAATCAATGGATTGATTTTATGTCAGTAGAAAAGCCAGTCTCGCAGATCTTTTTGAGATAAACTTTTCAACTGGGCTCTCCTGTGAAGCTCATACTCTTAAGATCCTTAAAAGAAATTTGAGGCATACCTGAAATCCTTCTGAGGTCTTAACAAAAGTTTTTATAATCTTGGCTTCATCCATAGGCCATGTTTTCCTGGATTTGCTCTTGACCCAGGATGCAATTCTTTATTTTAGCATTATTTGACATTTCAGCATATGGAAAGGCTATAAATGTGGACAAAATATTTGCACCCAGTTTGTCTGGGTCTTTCATACTGCATAGACCTTGTTTAGTTTATCTTTTGTGTCCCGTTTTACTTTCAAGTGGTTTGTGGCGCAAGTTCCTTTTCCTCTAGTGTCATTTTCTTCACTTGCCTGGAACCTTTACTGTCAGCCTCTTCAAGGGCCATCAGGTTTCCATTAACAGTCTGTTGGAAGCCCTTTTGGTTTTCATTCTTACTCTTCCCTACATCCTTTCAGTTTCTACCTACCTCTCGGTTCAAAGGAGGTTCAGGTTTAAATATTTTAATGTCAGCACCCCATGTTTAATATCAGTTTCTGTGCCAGTTATTTATTGCGGCATCATAAACCACCTGAAAACCTAGTTGCTCAAAACAGCATTTATTTGGTTCACAAGTATTTAGTTTAGGCAAAGCCGAGTAAGGCCAACTCATTTCTTCTTCATTTGGTGTCAGCTGAGATGACTGGAAGCTGGGGACTAGAATCATCTAAAATCATGTTCATGCAAATGTTTAGCTGTTGAGGCTGGCTTTTGGCAAGGACGTTAGCTGGGTCAGTCTCAGCTGAAATGTCTACATGAAGACACACCAGGTGGCCTGGGCTTCCCACAGCAGCTAGATTCTAAGGGTTAGTTTCCCTAGAAGAAGAATGTCAATGGAAGCTATATCACATTTTTTAACCTAGCCTTAAAAAAATCACACAGCAGTTCTGCCGAATTCTATTCACTGGAAACCAATTACTAAGGTCAGCACATTTTAAGGGGTGGGATTATCATGGGAGAAGTGTCAAAAAATTTATAAAACCACCACATCCACTTACCCTGTCTTATCAATCATATCCAGAAGAAAGAAGTTCTTCCCAACTCAGAATCACTGAAACCCTGTCAGGTTTTTCAGTGGTGGTTTTTGGTGCTTAGTATGTTCCCTTGTTTTGTGGGAGTAACAGAGGATTATAAGATAATACTATTCAATTAGGCGGGTTTTTTTTTTTTTTGTCCGAAAGTATAAGTTTCATCTCACTAAATTTTTATACTGAGAGGTGTGGTTTCTTAATCCTGAGAATCATTTCTCCTGGGAATGCAATTCAAATTAATGTAAATCATTTGTAATTCAGAAAAAGGCTTGTGGCTTAGAATCAGTATTTATAGATTCAATAATTAGAGTCTTATTTTCAAGGTCTTCTCTTAGGAAGCATTTATTGGTTCAGACCTACATAAGTCAATATGATATTACTAAAACTTTTTAAAAATTAATGGGAGTATTCATTGGGACACTCGAGTGGCTCAGTGGTTTGTGTATCTGTCTTTGGTTCAGGGCATGATCCTAGGGCCTTGGGATCGAGTCCTTCATCGGGCTCCCTGTGGAGCTTGTCCCTCTGCCTATATCTCTGCCTCTCTCTATGTGTCTCATGAATAAATAATTTTTAAAAATTATGGTGTGTTAGGATAGGGGAAGGGGCCAGAGACTTTCTTTTCTTTTTTAAAATTTTATTTGAATTCAATTTGACTATATAAGAGACTTTATACTAAGAGGTGACTTACAGTTATTTTATGGAGGAAAGATCTGAAGCAGTCATAGAAAAATACATAAAATGAAGTACAAATGTTGTGTGGCAAAGACAATGATAGCAGAGATCTTTTTTAATAACTCCTAGTGGTTTTAACACTGTTCTTAATTTTCTAAGTGCTTCAGGGTTCCACATTCTAAGACTCTACTACAATATAGATTATATTTTATTGCAAATGAATTTATTTTAAAATGGGAGCACCTGGCTGACTCAGTCAGTAGAGCATATGACTCTTGATCTTGACGTTATGAATTCGAGCCTACGGTTCAGTACAGAGACTTAAACATAAAATGTTTTTTAAAATGTTGGTTATAGTTTTGAGTTAAACTAATTTCATTCCATTTCCGAACTGTATTGTTCTATTCATGCAGATTGGTGATCTTAGAGCAAGATTGGAAACTGAATCTTCAAGATGTATAGACCTGGATGCAAAAAATCAAGTTCTTCAACAGGAGTTATTATCTATGAAAGCAACAGAGAGGGAATGTGAAAAACTAAAACAGATTAAAAAGAACTTGGAAGAAAAAGTAGTAAACCTCAGAAGTCATGCAGAAGTCAATGTGGTACAAGGCATTCAAGTAGAAAAGTATTATAAATGGGAGATTGACCAGAGAGTAAGATTGATTGTAGAAGAAAGATTAAAAGAAGTCAATCTATTTTTCCAGGTTAGTTTATTGATCTGTGATATGCTTTCATTTATTTCATTACAAATTACACTTTGGTTATATGCATTGTGTAGGTTTCCTCTGCTTCCTTTACAGCAATCTGTTTGGTATATTTCTGGAGGCATTCGTTCCTCCCTGTAAAGATTTCAGTTTTCATCATTATTCTCACTAAATTGATCTTTCAGAATGATTTATGACCAGTATGTATGAAACAAGACTATTTTTTTGAGATTTTATTTATGTATTCAGGAGATACACAGAGAGAGGAAGAGAGAAGCAGAGACACAGGCAGAGGAAGAAGCAGGTTCCATGCCAGGATCACACCCTGGGCCGCAGGCAGGTGGTAAACCGCTGAGCCACCCAGGGATCCCCTGAAACAAGACTATTAAGAGGAAAAGAAAAAATTGTGATTTAAAACTTTTACCATGGGGAAAAAAATAAAATAAAATAAAACTTTTACCATGGAGATTCCTGGGTGGCCCAGTGGTTTTAGCACCTGCATTTGACCCAGGGCGTGATCCTAGAGTCCCAGGATCGAGTCCCACATCGGGCTCCCAGGGTGGAGCCTCCTTCTCAGCCCGTGTCTCTGCCCCTCTCTCTCTCTCTCTGGCTTTCATGAATAAATAAAATAAAATCTTTAAAAATAAATAAATTTAAAAAAATAAAACTTTTACCATGGAGTATCTAGGTGGCTCAGTTGGTTAAGCAGCAGACTCTTGATCTCAGCTCAGGTCTTGGTCTCAGGTTTGTGAAATCAAGCCCTGCATTGGGCTCCATGTTCCATTCCTAGGTTATTCTTCCTTTTTGAAGATTTCATTTATTTATTTATTTCCTTATTTATTTATTGAACATGAGCAGGGGGATTGGCAGAGGGGGAGAGACAGAGAGACAGAATGAATCCTGGGTAGACTCCATACTGGGTGCGACACAGGGCTTGGCCTCAGGACCTCTGACTGAGAACATGCTCTGAGCAGAAATCAAGAAACAGGTTATTCTCAAGTTGTATTATGCACTTTTTAAAATTTTTAATTGATTCTCTTGTTCTTTGAAGTATCAGATTGCATGAGTACTAATATAAGAATGATTAAACTTTATTTTTATCATTCAGATTCAATTCAGGTGACATTGGTGATAAATATTTTACACTTCAGCTTTTTTTTACACATTTAAAATTGCTCTCTGAATCATTGAGTCCCAACTGAAGGAAAGAAATATACTATAATTACTCAAGTTTTAGCTGTTTTAAAACTGTGCTTTTAATTTGCTTTAGAGACAAGCAGCATCTCAAGAAAACTTAGAGCAGTTAAGAGCAAGTCATGATGCTTCAATAAGAAGTCAAGTGGCACTCAGAATTAAAGAGCTGGAATCTGAACTTCAATCCCAAATAAGAAATTCTCAGGAACTTAAAATAGAATTGGAAAAGTACAGGCAACTCTACCTAGAAGAATCAGAAATGCGAATGTCATTGACAAAAAAACTGAGCAAGTAAGTTAAAACAGAATCAATGAAAATAGATTTAGCTTATTGATTTGCCTCTAAAGCATAATTTTTATGGAGATGGGTTCATGAGATTAGTAGGAAGTGAAAGCCAACTGGATAGTATAATTTTGGAAAATAACGTTTGTAAGTAAACTTACCATTTTATGTTCATCCAGGATAGTTTGCCTCTCTCCTCTTTTTGTGTGTGTGTGTGTGGGGGGTATATGATTTTACTTTTTCCCGTTAATATTTTCAGTTACTCTATCTTGTTGTCTTTACAAACTAATTGTTTAAAACTTTATAATTTAGACAGCATATTATTTTTTTAAAGTTGATATATTTTATTTAACACAATATGTCAAAAAATATCCTTTCAACTTGTGATCAATATAAAATTATTACTGAGATATTTCATATTTTTTTCATTCGAAGTCTTAAAAATCCAGCATGTATTTTACAATTATGGTATATTTCAATTAGAACACTAAATTTTCATTGGGAATACGTGTCTATATTTAAACTTCATAAAATTTATAGTGGAAAGAGCAGATTCACATACCTGCATCTTTACAACCCTACTTAAAAGGTTTTTTGTTTTGTTTTGTTTTTTTTGGAGTTCAATTTGCCAACATGTTGCATAACAATTTGCCAACATATTACATAACAACCAGTGCTCATCCCGCCCAAGTGTCCCCCTCAGTACCCATCACCCAGTCACCCCAACCCCCTGCTCACCTCCCTTTCCACCATCCCTTGTTTGTTTCCCAGAGTTAGGTGTGTCTCGTGTTTTGTCACCGTCACTGATATTTTCACTCATTTTCTCTCCTTTCCCTTTATTCCCTTTCACTAATTTTTATATTCCCTAAATGAATGAGACCATATAATATTTGTCCTTTTCCGATTGATTTATTTCACTCAGCATAATACCCTCCCCTCCAGTTCCATCCACATCGAAGCAAATAGTGGGTATATAGACAGCATATTACTATAAAATTTTTTGTCAGAATTACCCTAAATAGAAATATTAATGAGTTCATTTTTGGAAGATTACACCTTTAACCCAAAAGATCAAGTGCCAATAGTATACAGGTTGGTAAATTAACTTTCTTGATTGTGTCTTTGGTATTATTACTAGAGAGCCTGAGGGTGGGGGAAACCTTTGTATGTTTTCTACTTTATATAAAAGTATACATGTGAAACAGAGAAAGATTCACACTGGGGTGAAAGGCAGTATAAATCCCAACGTGGCTAAAAATAGCATCATGGTGGGCATGAGGGGGTGTGTGGAAGACAAAAAGGGCAGATTCTACTTCCAGGGCCTTGGTAAGTGTGTTATCAGCTAATTGCCTCTGGAGCTGTTTCGGTCCTTCTGATCACTGCTCTGCCATCTACCTGGCCCCTAGAGGTTGTTGGTCTGAGGTATTCCTCGGTGCGAAACCCTCAATTTCTCTGAGGCAATGAGTAAAATGTACAAGAGTGGTGAAAGCACATCCTTGAAAATGTCTTTGAGGGATGGTTTATTTTTATGTTCAAACTGGTTTACTAAATACAAATATGTGTAACGGCATTCTCCAGAATCTTGTAATTACAGCCATTCCAGAAGGTAGCAAGTATTACCTGTCAATCCATGTACATCACTGTCAGCCATTTCTTTCCCTCCCCTAATTTGAATTTCTTGTTAGTTAGTTATCCCTGGAATCATATATACTCCTTTGGAATAATTTTAAACCTATAAATATATGTAGTAGCTCTGCTCTGTCACATTTTCAGTGTTAAAACACTGTTTACTGGCACATTCTGTTTGCTATTATGGAAACTTAAAAAAATGCAGGTCATGCAGGAATGATTTGGGTAGAAATAAAATACTAAGCACTTGTGTTGTGTAATCTTCACAGGACTAATGAGAGGCTGGCAGATATCACTACCAAATATCTGGTGGAGAGACAGCAGAACAGACCTTTCCACAGCACTCTTACTATGGGACCAGTCTTGGAAGGGCCTTCTGTTGGAAATTTGACTAGTAGTTTACTACTGGATAGAAATGTTACTCCAAGAGAAAATGTAATGATTCCTACCTCAAGGCCGCAGACTTCAGTTAGCAGCATTGAAACTCACTTGTTCAAGGTTAGTTATATTATCTTTCTTTTCTTGAGTTTCAGATTTCCAATAAAATTTTTGTTTTTAATTTGGTGAAATTCTGAGTTAACTGAATAATACTCATTAAGTAAAAGTTATACTGGTTTGTGCTAATAAGGAAATGGGACAGAAATTTTATGGTATTTTTTTAAGCTCCTGGAGCTCTTATTGTCAAGAGATACCTATTATTAACTTTATTCAATAAATACCACTAAACTGACACATTTTATCTTCTTATTTTTTAAAGATTTTATGTATCTGAGAGAGAAGAGAGTGTGCCCATGAGTGGGGAGAGAGGTAGAGGGAGGGGGAGAATCTCAAGCAGGCTCCCCACTGAGTGTGGAGCCTGACTCAGGGCTTGATCCCATGACTCCGAGATGATGATCTGAGCTGGAATCAAGAGTTGGATGCTTAACCAACTGAGTTCCCAAGGCACCCCCAAACAGACCCATTTCCTTGAAAAGCTATGTTAAATTGGATTTTGGAAAGTAAATATTATTACCTACTAACCCAAAGTACACTTAGATGCTTTGACTTATTCTCTGATTAGCAATAGTTTATAATATGTTTAAAGTTTGCTGTAACCCAATTTTCCACCCCTATGCATAAGTGAATGATTAGAATCCAAACGCTTAACCATGTAGGGATATTTATGATTTTAACGATTCCACGGTAAGTCCTTTTTATGAATTAAATAAACTTGTAACACTAAATTGATAGTTCTATGTTTTGGGGGCACCCGTATGACTGAGTGGTTTAGCATGTATCTGCCTTTGGCTCAGGTCATGATCCAGGGGTCCTGGGATTGAGTCACGCAACAGGATCCCCATAGGGAGCCTGCTTCTCCCTCTGCCTATGTCTGTGCTTCTCTCTCTGTACTTTTTATGAATAAATAAATAAAACAGTTTAAAAAATGTTGTAAGTTTTGGCATTTTCTTACATGAGAGCACATCCCTAATTGCTTTCTTATAACACCTTTTTTTTAACTTATATTACTTCTATTTCAATTTTTATAAAATGGCTTGCTGAGCAACTGTAGAGATTTTCTAAATAAGTAAGTCAAAGAAATATTTGATTCTTTCTTTTCTTTTTTTTTTTTTGTTTTGAGAGAGAGAGAGAGAGAGAAAATGAAGGAAAGCAAGCAGGTGGTAAAGGGCAATGGGAAAGAGAGAAGAGAGACTCTTAGGCAGGCTCCATGCTCAGAGTGGAGCCGGATCTCATGACCCTAAGATCATGACCTGGGCCAAAATCAAGATTCTGACACTTAACTGACTGTGCCACCCAGGCACCCCACAAATAATTGGATATTTCAAATGAAATTCACATATATTTACCTTGATGCCATCACTTGAATGATTGATGACTAAGATGGCAGTGATAGGGAGCCTTTAATAACAACCCATTTCCATTATGTATCATTGTTGTTAAAATACCCATTTCAATCAATGCACATAGGCTTATGATTTTGATAGTATATTCGTGGTTTTATTAATGTAGAAAAATGTAGCATAGACTCATGTTAAATGAAGCCTTAGTCTTGTTCTTTCATTCGACTTCCTTGTTTTCTTGCTCTATTCTCTTCTGATTCAATGACTTTTAGTATTATGTTTGGATGCTTTTCTTCCTTTTGTGTATCCGTTATAAATATTTGGTTTGTGATTACCATGAAGTTCATATATAACATCCTGTGTATGTATAGCAATCTCTTTTAAGTTGATGGTTACTTCAGTTCAAACAGATTTTAAAAACACTGCATTTTTACACTCTGCCTTGTTTTATAAATTTGATGTCATAGTTTACACCTTTGTATTTTGTGTATCCCTTAACTAGTTACTGTAGATATAATTGATATTATTCCTTTTGTCTTGTAACCCTCATACTGGCTTTATAAAAATGATTGGTCTATTACCTTTACTGTATGTTTGTTTTTATGATAAAACTGTCTCATTATTTTCTTATTTCTAGTTATGGTCTTTCTTTCTTTCTTTCTTTCTTTGAGAGCAGAGTGAGTGAGAACACAAGTGAAGGGGAGGGAGGGGCAGAGGGAGAGGGAGAAGCAGGCTCCTCTCTGAGCAGGGAACAGGGAGTCCCTTGCAGAGCTTGATCCCAGGGTCCTGGAAGACTCTTCACTGACAGCCGTCCAGGTACCCTGGCCTTTTCTGATTAAAGAAGTCCTTTTAACATCTCTTATAAGACCTATTTAGTGGTGATGAACTTCTTTAAGTTTTGTGTGGGAAACTCTTTATCTTTCTTTCAGTTCTGAATTATAAACCTGCCAAAAATATCCTAGGTTTTTTCCTCTTAGCACTTGGAAAATATCATGCGACAATTTCTTTTCTTTTAACTTTCTTTTTATATGATAAATTTATTTTTTATTGGTGTTCAATTTGCCAACATACAGAATAACACCCAGTGCTCATCCCGTCAAGTGCCCCCCTCAGTGCCCATCACCCATTCACCCCCATCCCCTGCCCTCCTCCCCTTCCACCACCCCTAGTTCATTTCCCAGAGTTAGGAGTCTTCACGTTCTGTCTCCCTTTCTGATATTTCCTACCCATTTCTTCTCCCTTCCCTTCCATTCCCTTTCACTATTATTTATATTCCCTAAATGAATGAGACCATATAATGTTTGTCCTTCTCCGATTTTTATTGGAGTTCAATTTGCCAACATTTAGCATAACACCCAGTGCTCATCCCAAGTGCCCCGCTCAGTGCCTATCACCCAGTCACCCCAACCCCCCGCCCACCTCCCCTTACACTACACCTTGTTCATTTGCCAGAGTTAGGTGTCTCTCATGTTTTGTCACCCTCAGCGATATTTTCACTCATTTTCTCTCCCTTTATTCCCTTTCACTAAATTTTATATTCCCCAAATGAATGAGACCATTATAATGTCTGTCCTTCTCCGATGGACTTATTTCACTCAGCACAATACCCTTGAGGTCCCTCCACGTTGAAGCAAACGGTGGGTATTTGTCGTTTCTAATGGCTGAGTAATATTCCATTGTATACATAGACCACATCTTCTTTATCCATTCATCTTTCGATGGGCACCGAGGCTCCTTCCACAGTTTGGCTATTGGGGACATTGCCGCTAGAAACATCGGGGTGCAGGTGTCCTGCCGTTTCACTGCATCTGTATCTTTGAGGTAAATCCCCAGCAGTGCAATTGCTGGGTCGTAGGGCAGGTCTATTTTTAACTCTTTGAGGAACCTCCACACAGTTTTCCAGAGTGCATGCCACAGTTTTGGCTGAAAAATCCACTGATATCCCTGTAGTGGTTCGCTTTGATATAACTAATTGCTTTTCCTTTCCTTTCTTTTCTTTTCTTTTCTTTTTTTCTGCTTTTAAGATTCTCCTTTTCTCTTTCATTTTTGACTTGTTATTATGTGTCTTGGTGTGAAACTCTTTGGGTTCCTTTTATTTGGGACTGGCAATGCTTCCTGGGCCTGGAGGCCTGTTTTCTTCCCCAGGTTAGGGAAGTTTTTAGGTATTCTTTCTTCAAATAAGTTCTTCACCCTTTTCTCTCTTCTTTTTCTGGGACCTCTCTAATGTGAGTTTTATTATACTTGATGCTATTCCAGAGGTCCCTGTATCTTAATTTTTCAAATTATTTCTTCTTTTTGCTTTTCAGCTTGGATGATTTTTACTACCCTTTCTTGCAGATTGCTGATCTGTTCTTCACATCTTTTAATCTGCTGTCGATTGTGTCTGGTGTATTTTTCATTTCAGTTATTGTATTCTTCAGCCCTAATTGGTTCTTTTGTATATTTTCTCTTTGTTGAAGTTCTCACTGAATCCGTCCATTCTTCCAAGTTTGCTGAGCATCTCTGTGACCATTACTTTGAACTCTTTATCAGGCTGACTCCTTATCTCTGTTTCATTTCGTTATTTTTCTGAGGTTCTATCTCGTGGCCTTGTTCTTTCATTTAGAACATACTCCTCTGTCTCCTCGTTTTGTCTGACTTTCTCTGCTTGTTTCTAAAATTGTTCTTTCCAACTTTTCCCTCTTCAAAATATGTTGCTTTGAACAATGAATGTTAGTTATAAAGTCAAGCAAGAAGAAACATTTTTCAAAGTATTGTCTGGTCATTTCTCTCATTGGAGCTGTGGTGGGGTAGGTGGCAGAGGACAGTGCTCTTCTTTTTCTGAGTTCAGAGCACAGGAGTCAGGCAGATGGAGTTAAACTTAGTAGCCTTTGTTACTAATACATGCTAACAGATTGGAGGATGTGGTTTGGGTGGGTATGTAGCCACAGTGGGCTTCCCAATTCTTTATCCCAAATTAGGCACTTCCCCACACAGTTGTAAATGGAGGAAACAAATGTTTGATGCCCATCCCACGAAGATGAGAGCAGACCTGAATTCATGTTACCATGGGTGAGCACATCTTTTCAAAAAAGAGATTTGGAATCTCCTAAGCACTGCCTAGTGCCTTCTCCCCAATTCACTCATTAGGCAAATCTCCCTTCCTGCTGTGAGGAAGGTAGAGATAAATCCACTTGTGGGTAATGATGGTTTACCTCTAATTTCTGACTGGATTTAAATTAAAGTTAGTCCTGTCTTTTGTACATACCAACTCTCATAATGATGAGAGGTTGGACAGAGCATACTAGGTGGTAAAGAGAAGTCTGTTTTGTGTTTAATAATCCACAACATAGATAACTCATTTGTTGATTGATTTTGGTAAACCAAGTTTTATCTGGAGGAAAAGAATAATTCTTTCCAGGAAGAGTTTCCTCCATTTCAGCCTCTTTGGTTCAACTAAAGATTTTCTCCTTCAAGTTCCGTGTCTTGTGGTTTAAAAAATTTGTGCTTATAAATGCAGTCTATTAACTGTTCCCAATAGGAGTAAAGATCATTTCCATTGCTGTATTTTTATTCATAAAACATTAAAATTTATAATTTAAATTACACTTTAGACTTTAAAATTTATAATTTAATTAGAAAGCTGTTTTGTGCCTCATGCCTAGTCGTTATTGAGCCACATGACAAACTTTTATGTGTTCATTTTCAGTCAGTTATAGTTAAAAATGTAGGTATTTTTCCTGAAGATGATGAAGTAACTGGCATAAAAACTCTCAGCTCAGGAGGACCTAAAGCACATTCCTGGCCTGCAACTCTTTGGTCTTTTGACCTGAGGCAAACTGCAATCTTTCTGAGGCCTTCTTGTCTCTTATGTAAAATTAGGGACTTTGGGATCCCTGGGTGGCGCAGCAGTTTGGCGTCTGCCTTTGACCCATGGCGTGATCCTGGAGACCCGGGATCGAATCCCACATCAGGCTCCCAGTGCATGGAGCCTGCTTCTCCCTCTGCCTGTGTCTCTGTCTCTCTCTCTCTGTGACTATCATAAATAAATAAAAATTAAAATAAAAAAATTAGGGACTTTGACTAAATTAGTGACTACCTTTTGGAAAACAATATTTTTTTCAAAGAATGGAACTTAATTTGTTTTTGTTTTGTTTTGTTTTTTTGTTTGTTTCTGTTTTTGCATTAAACTGTATTATACAAAACCGAGACCAGTGGAGCTGTGTAGCTAAAAGAGAGATGAGACTACAGCTGGAGACTTTTGTCCCTCAATCCTACAGTATCCCCAATGGAACCTTAGATTTCTATGATTGGTAGTTTGGAAACAAACTGTTATGAGAAAATCCTTCTAATTAATGAGTCTTCGAATTAAAATTTGCTGATACGTTGTTTTTATGTGTATAATTTTCTTACCCTCTTATGTTTTTGATAAATGGAAAAGTATAAATAAAATTGCAAATATGTTCTCTTTATTAATGGATTGCAAGCTATTTCTACCATCTAACTCAATTCTCACCTGGAAATAAACCAGGGTCACAGAAGCAAGTATTTAGGAAAAGACTTTTGGCGAAAAGATCATTATATTCCTTTGATCATTCCTTAAGGAAATGAAGGCAGGCACTTAAGTGACTGGGCCACCTAGGCACCACTTAGTACCGTACTTAGACCCTATTTTGGGAATTCAATGAGAGGATGCCTTTTATAAGAAATAAGAGCATTCTAGATGGGAATATTTGTAATGCACATTTGATCCTTGACCAACATGGAATTGAAGCTGCAGGTCTAGTTAGCCTACACATGGACTTTCTTGGCTGTTGTGTTGTACTGTATTTTCTCTTATGTTTTTCTCAATAACCTTTTTTTCTCTAGCTTACTTTATTTTAAGAATATATTATATAACACATGTAATGTACAAACCATGTATTAATGGACTGTGTTATTGGTAAGGCTTCCCATCAACAGTAGGCTATTAGTAATTAAATTTTGGGAGAATCAGAAATTATACAGAGTTTTGACTGCACGGGGGTAAGTGCACCTAACCACTGTGTTGCTCAAAGGTCAACTGTAGTCTGAAATATTCCTAAATATTTCATAATTAAGTAGATAATGATAACTATAGTAAGTCAGGTGCTTCAAAAATTGGTCCTAATTCATAGAAAGGAAACAAAGTTACAGTTAAAATTTCTTTTCCTTGTTTCTAATTCTAGAAACGTATCAATGCGAAACTAAGTTGGAAAACTAGTGCTAGCTTATATTTTTTCCTTTCCTGAAGCAGATTTTCTGAAATCTCTGTGTTCACATGAAAAGAAGTACATCAGTCATCATATAGATAACAAAATAGTTTTACTCAATATTACCGGGAGAAATTCCACATGACTTTATGTAGTCCCACTTCCATTGTTTTATGTATTTAAGAGTCTGTGCTGAAAAATAGAGCATACAACATACCTCAAGATTTTGTTGAGTGCAAAATCAAAAGTGCAAAAGTGCAAAAGTGGAAAGTTCATTCGGAGGAATAATTTATTAAACAAATGATTAATCTCTCATAAAGGGCACTTTTTCTGAAAATCACAAACTATTAAAGTGTAAAATGACTCTTGTTTACAATTTTGTAACAGAAGTTACAAAGATCCTTCAGAAGTTATGTATATTCTTTTATTTCACATTCCTAGCTCCATTGGTTTCTTTACTATTTTTTATTTAAATTCAATTAACTAGCTTATAATGTTATGATATATATATCATGCCCGGAGCCAAAGGCCTACTCTCAGCCACTGAGCCACCCAGGGGTCCCAAGATTTCATTATTTATTGGCTGAGTAATATTCTGTTCTCTCTCTCCCTCCCTCTCTCTCTCTGTCTAATAAATAAATATGATACTTATTTATTTATATCTACATCACATCTTCTTTATGCATACCTCTTTCAAAGAACATCCATATCTCTCAGGTTGGCTATTGAGGATATTACTGGTATAAACATATGGGTGCAGGTGCCCCTTTGGATCCCGACCAAAGTGATCTTCGGGATTCATACCTTCTAGCGCAATTGCTGGGTTTTACATAGGTAGCTCCTTTTTCAACTCTTTGAGGAACCTCCGGTACTGATTTCCAGAGGAGCTGCACCAGGTTGTATTCTCACCAACATCATAAGAGGATCCCCCTTTCTCTGCATTCCTGCCAACATCTGTCATTTCCAGACTTGCTAATTTTGGACATTATGAAAGGTGTGAGGGGGAAACTCACCGTGGTTTTGATTTGTATTTCTCTAGTGCCAGCTGATGTTGAGCATGTTTTCATGTGTCTGTTGGCCATATGTATGTCTTCTTTGGAGACATGTCCTTTCATTTCTTCTGCCCATTTCTTCATTGGGTTATCTTTCTTTGGGTGTTGACTTTGATCAGCTCTTTATAGACTTTGCATACCAGCCTTTTATCTGATAAGGCATTTGCAAACACCTTCTCCCATTCTGTCAGTTGTCTTTTGGTTTTGTCAACTATTTCCTTGCTGTGCAAAAGCTTTTTATCTTGATGAATTCCCAGTAGGTCATTTTGGCGTCTGGTGACATGTTCTAGCAAGAAGTTGCGGCAGCCGAGGTCACAGAGGTTGCTGGCTGTGTTCTCCTCTAGGATTTTGATGGATTCCTATCTCACATTTGGGTGTTTCATCCATTTTGACTCTATTTTTGTGTATAGCATAAGAAAATGGTCCAGTTTTATTCTTCTACATGTGGTGGTCTGATTTCCCACACCATTTGTTGAAGAGACTGCTTTGTCTCCATTGGATTTTCTTTCCAGTATTGTTGAAGAGGAGTGGACCATAGAGTTGAGGGTCCACTTCTGGGTTTTCTCTTCTGGGCCATTGATCGACATGTCTGCTTTTGTGCCAGTACCATACTGTCTTGTTGATCACAGCTTTAAAATAGAGCTTGAAGTCCGGCTTGTAATGCCACCAGCTATGGCTACCTCTATCAACATATGTTTGGCTATTCGGGGTCTTCTAAGGTTCCAAACAAATCTTACCGTTATTTACTCCAGCTGTATAAAAGGAGTTGGTAGTATTTTGATAGAGATTGCATTGAATATATAGATTGATGGAGCTAGCATAAACATTTTAACAATATTTAATTCTTTCAATCCATGAGCATGGAATGTATTTCCAGTTCTTTACACCTTTCTCAATTTCTTTCCAGAATGTCCTGTCATCTTCAGAGTATAGATCCTTTGTCTCTCTGGGTAGGTTTATTCCTAGGCATCTTATGGTGTTTGCTGCAATGGTCAATGGAATCGACTCCTCAGTTTCTCTTTCTTCCATCTCATTGTTAGTGTATAGAAATGCAACTGATTTCTGTGCATGGATTTCCTATCCTGCTGCTTTGCTGAATTCAGGAAAGGGTCCTAGCAACGTTGGGGTGGAGTCTTTTGGGTTTTCCACATAGGATATCATGTCCTCTGAGAAAAGTGAGAGTTTGAGTTCTTTTCTGATTCAGACGCCTTTTTATTTCTTTTTGTTGTCTAAATGCTGAGGCTATGTTGAACAACACTGGTTGTCCAGAGAGTGGACTTCCCTGTCGTGTTCCTGACCTTAGTGGCAAAGCTCTCAGTTTTTCCCCTTAAGAATGGCATCAGGTGTGGGCTTTTCGTAGATGGCTTTTATGATATTGAGATATGCTCCCCCCCCTCCCTGCACTGCGAAGAGTATTGATCCGGAAAGGGTGCTGCACTTTGTCAACTGCTTTTTCTGCATCTCTTGAGAGGATCCTATGGTTCTTATCCTTTCTTTTATTTCTGTAGTGTATCACATTGATTCATCTGCAGATGTCGAATCACCCTTGCAGCCCAGGCATAAAACCCACTTGGACATGGTGAATAATCCTTTAATGTACTGTTGAATCCTCCCAGCCAGTGTCTTGGTGAAAATTTTGGCATCCATGTTCATCAGGGATATTGGAGTGTAATTCTCCTTTTGGGTGGGGTCTTGCTCTGGTTTTGCGATCAGAGTAATGCTGGCCTCACAGAGAACGCTGGAAGGTTTCCCTTCCATTTCTAATTTTTATAAACAGCTCCGAAGAATAGATTAATTCTTCCTGGAATGTGTGGTAGAATTCTCCTGGGAAGCCACCTGGTCCTGGACTCTTGGTTGTTGGCAGATATTTGATGACTGCTCCCATTTCCTTGCTGGTTATGGGTCTGTTCAGGTTTCCTGTGTCTTCCTGTTTCAGTTTTGGTAGGAAGGGATCCATTTCTTCCAGATTGCTTAGTTTGTTGGCATATAGTTGCTCAGAATGTGTTCTTATAGTTGTCTGTATTTCTCTGGTGCTGGTCGTGATCTGTCTTCTTTCATTCATGATCTTATTTCCCCAGATGTGGTTTTCTTTTTTAAAATTCCCCTGGCTATTCTGGGTCTTCTGATTCCACACAAATCTTAAAATAATTTGTTGTAGCTCTCTGAAGAAAGTCCATGGTATTTTCATAGGGATTGCATTAAACGTGTAAATTGCCCTGGGTAATATTGACATTTTCACAATATTAATTCTGCCAATCCATGAGCACGGAATATTTTTCCATCTCTTTGTGTCTTCCTCAATTTCTTTCAGAAGTGTTCTATACTTTTTAGGGTATAGGTCCTTTACGTCTCTGGTTAGGTTTATTCCTAGGTATCTTATGCTTTTGGGTGCAATTGTAAATGGGATTGACTCCTTAATTTCTCTTTCTTCAGTCTCATTGTTAGTGTATAGAAATGCCATTGATTTCTGGGCATTGGTTTTGTATCCTGCCACGCTGCCAAATTGCTGTATGAGTTCTATCAATCTTGGGGTGGAGGCTTTTAGGTTTTCTATGTAGAGTATCATGTCATCGGCAAAGAGGGAGAGTTTGACTTCTTTGCCAATTTGAATGCCTTTAATGTCTTTTTGTTGTCTGATTGCTGAGGCTAGGACTTCCAGGACTATGTTGAATAGCAGTGGTGAGAGTAGACATCCCTGTCTTGTTCCTGATCTTAGGGGAAAGGCTCCCAGTGATTCCCCATTGAGAATGATATTTGCTGTGGGCTTTTCGTAGATGGCTTTTAAGATGTTGAGGAATGTTCCCTCTATCCCTACACTCTGAAGAGTTTTGATCAGGAATGGATGCTGTATTTTGTCAAATCCTTTCTCTGCATCTAAAGAGAGGATCATATGGTTCTTGGTTTTTCACTTGCTGATATGATAAATCACATTGATTGTTTTACGAGTGTTGAACCAGCCTTGTGTCCCGGGGATAAATCCTACTCGGTCATGGTGAATAATTTTCTTAATGTACTGTTGGATCCGATTGGCTAGTATCTTGTTGAGAATTTTTGCATCCATGTTCATCAGGGATATTGGTCTGTAATTCTTTTTGGTGGGGTCTTTGTCTGGTTTTGGAATTAAGGTGATGCTGGCCTCATAGAACGAATTTGCAAGTACTCCATCCCTTTCTATCTTTCCAAACAGCTTTAGTAGAATAGGCATTGTTTCTTCTTTAAACGTTTGATAGGATTCCCCTGGGAAGCCATCTGGCCCTGGACCTTTGTGTCTTGGGAGGTTTTTGATGACTGCTTCAATTTCCTCCCTGGTTATTGGCCTGTTCAGGTTTTCTGTTTCTTCCTGTTCCAGTTTTGGTAGTTTGTGGCTTTCCAGGAATGCGTCCATTTCTTCTAGATTGCCTAATTTTTTGGCTCCGTTCTCTTTTTGATATGTCTGGCCAGGGGTTTATCGATCTTATTAATTCTGTCAAAGAACCAGCTCCTGACTTCATTGATGTGTTCTACTGTTCCTTTGGTTTCTATTTCATTGATTTCTGCTCTGATCTTTATGAATTTTCTTCTCCTGCTGGTTTTAGGCTTTAATATTCTGTTCTTTTCCAGCTCGTTTAGGTGTAGGGTTAGGTTGTGTATTTAGGACCTTTCTCATTTCTTGAGAAAGGCTTGCATTGCTATATACTATCCTCTTTCCATGACCTTTGCTGCATCCCAAATGTTTTGAGCAGTTGTGTTTCCATTTTCATTTGTTTCTATGAGGTTTTAAAATGTGCCTTACTGCCCCAGTTGGATTCTTTAACCTCTGTGTATTTGAATTCTTTCCAAATTTCCTGTCAAGATTGAGTTCCAGTTTCAAAGCATTGTGGTCTGAAAGTATGCAGGGAATGATCCCAGTCTTTTGGTACCAGTTGAGAGCTGATTTGTGACTGAGTATGTGATCTGTTGTGCAGAATGTTTGTTCCATGTGCACCCGAGAAGAATGTGTATTCTGTTGTCATAGGATGGAGTGCTCTGAAGTTATCTGTGAAGTCCATTTTGTGCAATGTGTCATTCAGAGCCCTTGCGTCCTAGTGGATCATCTGCTTAGATGATCTGGCCATTACAGTAGTGTTGTGTTAAAGTACCTACTATTATTATATGACTATCCATGTGTTCCTTTATTTTTGTTATTAATTGCTTTATAAGGTGGCCTGGGTGGCTCAGTCGGTTAAGGCTCTGCCTTTGGCTTAGGTCATGTTCTCAAGGTCCTGGGATCAAGCCCTGATCAGGCTGCCTGCTCAGTGGGGAGCCTGCTTCTCTCTTTCTTGCTGCCACTGCCTGTGTTCTCTGTGTGTGTGTGTGTGTGTCAAATAAATAAATAAATGAAATCTTAACAGAAAGTTGATTTATATAGTTGGCTGCTCCCACTTTAGACACATTAAAACTTATAATTGTCCAATTTTAGTTTTGGATAGACCCTTTAATTATGGCATAGTGAGTTTCTTCATCTTTTGTTGTTGTTTCTTCTCTTAATGCAGTCTTTGGTTTAAAATCCAATTTGTGGGATGACCAGGTGGCTCAGTGGTTGAGCATCTGCCTTCGGCTCAGGTCATGATCTAGTCCCACATCAGGCTCCCCGCACGGAGCCTGCTTCTCCCGCTGCCTGTGCCTCTGCCTTTCGCTCTCTGTGTGTCTCTCATGAATAAATAAATAAAATCTTAAAAAAATTCAATTTGTTTGATATAAATATTGCCACTCCAGTTTTTTTTCATGTCCTTTAATATGATAAATGGTTTTCCACTCCCTCACCTTCAATGTGAAGTTGTCTTTGTGTCTAAAATGAGTCTCTTTCAGATAGCATATCAGTGGGTCTTGCTTTTTTTTTATCTACTGTGATACCCTGTGTGTTTTGGTTGGGGCATTTGACTTGTTTACATTCAGAGAAAGGATTGAAAGATATGAATGTAGTGCCATTGTATTATGTGTAAAGTCCGTGTTCTGGTCTGTGTTACTTTTGGGCTCTCTGTTTGCTTAAAGTTTCCCCTTTACCACTTCTTGCAAAGCTGTTTTAGGGATCACAAATTCTTTTAGTTTCAGTTTGTGCTGGAAGCTTTTTATCTCCCCTTGTATTTTGAATGAGAGCCTTGCTGGATAAGATTCTTGGCTGTAGACTCTTCTCCTTGAGCACCCTGAGTATATCATGCCAGCTCTCTCTGGCCTGCTAGGTCTCTTTGGATAGATCCGCTGCCAGTTGAATATTTCTCTCCTTCTTGGTTCAGGGCCTCGTGTTCCAAGCTGCTTTCAGGATTTTCTCTTTGGGTCTGAAATTTGCAAGCTTTGTTATTATATTGGAGATATTGACCTGTTTTTTATTGATTTTGAGGAAGGTTCTCTGTGCCTCCTGGCACTTGAGTGCCTGTTTCTTTCCCCAGATGAGGGAATATCTCTGCTATAATTTGCTCAAATATGCCTTCTGCCCCCTCCTTCCCCTCTTTTTCTGGGATCCCCATTATTCTAACATTGTTTTGCTGTGTGGTACGAATCATCTCTCAAATTCTCCTGTCATAGTCCAGTGGTTGTTTCTCTCGCTTTTCCTCAGCTTCTTTATTCTCCATTGTTTTGTCTTCTATATCACTACTTCTCTGTGAAACCTCATTTATCCTAGCAGTTAGAACCTTCATTTTTGATTGCATCTCACTAAGATTAGCCTTTTTTATCTCAACTTGATTAGATATCAGTTGTTTTATTTCTCCAGAAAGGCATTCTCTAATGTCCTCTGTGTTTCTTTTAAGCCCAGCTATTATCTTGATGGTCATTATTCTGAACTCTCGCTCCAGCCTCTTCCTTCTATCCATGCTGATTAGGTTCCAGGCAGTCAGTACTACCTCTTGTTCTCTTTGTGGCGGTGAGTTTTTCCATCTTGTCATTCTGTCCAGAGAAGAAGAGATGAGTGAGAGAACAGAATAGAAAAATACCAAGAATGACCCCAGATAAATACATGCTAAACAAATCAGAAGAGACCCGAAGCCAATTTAAAGGTTAACAAAGGAGATAATAGAATTAGAGAGATCAAGAGAGCAGAGCAGTACACCGATACTATGTGAATTTTGGTCTTTTTGTTAGGAAATTGCATCCCCAAATGGTTAAGAGGAAACCTTGTATATATACAAAAATAAAATTAAATACAAGGAAAGTCTAGAATGTAAGTGTAAAAATGGAAATTAAAAGTCAAAATAAAAAGGATATTATCAGCCAGTTGAACAGAACAGAGCAATATACTATATCATAAGTTTATTTTGGTCTGTTTGTTAGAAGAAACTACATCCCAAAATTGTAAAGAATGAAAAACTTCATTATATGCAAAAATAAAATTAAATGCAATGAAAGGATAGAATGTAACTGTAAATATGAAAATTAAGATAGATTTTAAAAATATTATAATCAGACAGATGAAGAGAATAGAGCAGTATAGTAGATTCTGGTTGTATTTTAGTCTATTTCTTAGAAGGAACTACTTCCCGAAATGGTACAGAAAGAAAAACTTCAATATATACAGGAATAATATTAAGAGCAGTGAAAGGATTGAATGCAAGTGTAAAAAGGTAAATTGTAAGAGTTGATAAATGAAGAAAATGGTTGAAAGCAAAAAGAAAATTAAAATAGAAAGACTAAGGAGTCATGAGAAATAGCCATGAGTTCTGTATACTGTTTGCCCCTAGCACTGGAGTTCTGCAGCTCTGTATGATGAGTAAAGTTGGTCTTAGCAGGAAGTTGTTGCTGACCTCCTGAGGGAGAGGCCTGTTGCACTGATTCTTAGGTGTCTTTGCTTAGGGTGGGATTGCACCACCCTTGCCAGGGGGCCAGGCCAGGTAAGCAGCTCCAGATTGCTCTCTGTGGCTTTTGTTCCCTGAAGGCTTTCTGGGCAGCTTTAGAGGATGAGAATGAAAATGGTGGCCTCCTAATTTCCAGCCCTGGAATTGAAAGATCTCACTCCCTACTGTGTCTCCCTGGTTTCTGTCTGCACTCTGTATTCACCCAGCCTGTGACCAAGCATTTTTATCTCAAGCACAGACCCCCTTTCGATTTTCCAAACTTTGCAGACCCCTGTAGCTCCCATTCACACTGTGCCTCTGGGGGGAAGGAGGAGGTCTTGCCCAGTTTTTCCTGCTTGGAAAGTGGTCACCTGACTGTTCCTCGGTTTGGGGTTTATGGCAACACTGAGCTGAATGCCCACTCCTGGGCTCACTGATTGCAACTGGCTTCCCCGCTCAAACGCCTTGGCAACTGCCATACTCAGGCGCCGCCCCCATTCCTTCTGTGACCCCGCCCCCCCAGGGATCCTGAGACCACACTGTCCGTCCCACTTAGGATGCTGCCCCCCGTTGCCACCTGAGCATCTTTCAGACAGGGATGTCCTCACTGGAACAGACCTCTTAAAAGTTCTGGTTGTGCACTCTGCTGCTATATCACTTTCCAGGACTTGCCTTCTGGCTTCCAGAGGTTCCCTGCCGCCCTGGTTTAATCTTCTGATATATGCCTCTGATTCATTTCTCCACACCTCCTACCTTGCAGAAAGCGGTCGCTGTTCTATTTGTAGAATTGCAACAATTCTTTTCTTGGATCTCTGTCTGAGTCCACAGGTGTTCAGAATGATTTGATACCTATGTAGCTGAATCCCAGACACCAGACAAAACTAGGGTCTCCTACTCCTCCACCATCGTCCTCTTCTTCCAGAAATTCTGTATATTCGATTGATCAATATTAATTGTACTTTTTATTAGAATCCTCTAAACAGCATTATAGGTTTCTTCTCAGTTATCCAGATTAAAATAAGTAGGGATTTATTTTATTTATGTGATTAGCTTTCTATTTAAGCAAATTGTAGCTTTTACTTTCTAAAAGTATCATTTCCAGACCACGTTTCATAAGCAAAATAAAATTCCTACAATAATGTCTCTTGTTTAACTTGAACATTGTAAGTAACGTTTAACTTATTTCAGATGCAGCAGATGTTGGAAGACAGTATAATCAGAGAACTAAAAGAAGGTATGTTGCCAAATTCACAAATTTAGATGGTCATTAATTTCTGAAATAAACCACAAATAGTAACTGGCATCCCTTCCCCTTGTTAAAATTTTGTCTAGATATATCTAATAAAAAATGTAAAACATAAACATAGTGAATAAGAGACTTATTCCTCATTTGGTCATCGTGTTTCATACCTTTTTTATTTTTATTTTTTAAGATTTTATTTATTTATTCATGATAGCCACACAGAGAGAGACAGAGAGGCAGAGACACAGGCAGAGGGAGAAGCAGGCTCCATGCAGGGAGCCCGACGTGGGATTCGATCCCGGGTCTCCAGGATCGTGCCCTGGGCCAAAGACAGGCGCCAAACCGCTGTGCCACCCAGGGATCCCTCATACCTTTTTTAAAAACCTGCAGCCTGTATGCCTGTTAGCACTTTTGGCTGTAATCTTCCTTCACTTGTGCCATCGCTATGGAACTGTCAATCTGAAAATGTGGGCGTTCTCAAATTCTTGTTTCTGCTAGTGGTAGAAGACCAAACAGACCAGACTTGTCTCAGTAATACTTAGTTAAGCAATTATATAGTTCATATAGCTGTCCCTTGACAGGTGACATTTCAATCTCCAGCCACTGGTTTTGCCATTGGGTAAAATTCCAGGTTTCTTAGCATGGAATATAAGCACCCAAATCAATTTGGTTCTTGCCACATTGGTGAGCCTTCTCTGTCGCCATTACCCTACTCTGCTGCTTTGCAGAGAGTAATCTTTCAGGTATCAGCCTTCCTATTCCCTCCACAGAAAAGCAGACAATATTGATAGAAAACCAGGATGTCCCTTCTGTGTGTTCTTATAATGTCTTGTTTTAAACCTGCCATGATATATTTGACTCTAGATATTGCCTGTTAGATTTTTCAGTTGATAGTATATGATTGTTCAGGGGTGGACTGTGCCATCAGCTTGCAATCTCATCTTGTAATGAGAAAACCAGAAGCTCTAGTGTTTATCCACAGTAGTAATTAATTCAATGGGCAATCGTGAGCAAACTTGATTTAATAGTAATCTTGTATTTTATATTGTAGTTATATGTAGATATTTTTCATCCTTTTAACACTCAGAAGATTCCAACTTTTTTTTTACTAACTTCTAGTTAACTACAAAGTATTTCAGATAAAGAATATTATTCTTTCTCTTTTTCAGTTGCTCATGATTGAGAATCAGGATTCTGTAGATCTTCTCCTTTAGGACCTACTGACGAATCAAATGTAAATCAAGATCTAGTACTGCAAGCATCACGAGAATATGTAGAGATTTTGAATAGAAAGTATATGATCTGAAAGCTATATAGTAAAAGTTTATTACCTAGATGTTTAATATAACATTTTAATTGTTTCCCAGTAAATATCTGATGTACAAAAAATCTTTATTAAAGGAAATGTTGTTATATCGTGTGTAATGAAAGTTTATATATTATTTTAAGCTATGTTTCTTGGCATCTGATTAAATTTAAGCATATTTTCTACATGGAAACCAGCATTATTGAGTTTTACAGGCTCCAATCTGCCCAAGTAGATCGGACCAAGTTGTTGATAATGTTTTGGGGCTGGTAATTGGTAGTTGTTTTTTTTTTTTTTGTATTTTCTATGTTTTATTACTAGACATATGGATTTAGACACACAT
Organism: Canis aureus; assembly: GCF_053574225.1. Classification (NCBI taxonomy): domain Eukaryota; kingdom Metazoa; phylum Chordata; class Mammalia; order Carnivora; family Canidae; genus Canis; species Canis aureus. The sequence goes on along the minus strand of NC_135615.1, from coordinate 5,551,702 downwards.
CATTTTGATATACTGCTGCTAAAGCTATCACCAATGTTTGTATGTATTTCAATTTTTATAGTGCCATAAACCCTGTGTATAATTTCAATTTTAAATACTTATTATTCATAGTTCTTTCCTCATGGTGAAAAAGATTTGCCTAAGGCTTTTTATCTTTTCTTTTTTTTTTTAATTTACTTTTTGAGAAGAGTCTTAAAATTAGAGAAAAGAAAAAATAGAGAAAACGACCTTTTCCCTCCAGAATGGTTTGAAAGTAAATTGTTAATTTGTGCTCAATTCCTGTGGCCCCTATATCCTGCAAGTCAGTACATTCCACATAGCTACCGTACAACCCTGCCAATCAGAAAATCAACACTAATACAATTGTCCCTTGAATAATGTGGAGCTTAGGGGGGCACTGATCCTCTGTGTAAAAATCTGTGAACTTTTGACTCCCCAGGCACTTAACTACTACTAATCTACTGTTGACCAGAATATTGTACCAAAACAGTCAATTAACCTATTTTTTGTGTGTTATATGTATTCCATTCTATATTCTCCTTATAAAGTAAGCTAGAGAAAAATGTTATTAAGAAAAATCAGAAGAGGGTAGCCCGGGTGGCTCAGCGGTTTAGCGCCGCCTTCAGCCCGGGTGTGATGCTGGAGACCCGGGATCAAGTCCCACATCAGGCTCCCTGCATGGAGCCTGCTTCTCCCTCTGCCTGTGTCTCTGCCTCTCTCTCTCTCTCTCTCTCTCTGCCTCTTATGAATAAATAAAATCTTTTAAAAAAAGATAAGAAGGAAGAGAAAATACATTTACAGTACTGTGTTTTTTAAAAATTGGCATATAAGTACACCCATTCAAACTATGTTAGGTATACATTATGTTTTTAAATTTAAATTCAATTTCCCAACATTTAGAAGGGTCATCGTTTTCAGATAAAGTTTTCGATAATTCATCAGTTGCATGTAACACCAAGTGCTCATCACGTCACATGCCCTCCTTCATGACCATCACTGATTTACCCCATCCCCCCATTCACTTCCCTTTCAGCAACCTTCAGTATGTTTTCTGGAGTTGAGTCTCTCATGGTTTGTCTTCCTCTCTGATTTTTCCCCATTCAGTTTCCCCTCCTTGCACTATTTCTTATATTCCACCTATGAGGGAGACCATATGATCATTGTCTTTCTCCAGTTGACTTGTTTCACTCAGCCTGATACCCTCTAGTTCCATGCCCATTGATGTAAGTGGTAGGTTTTCATCCTTTCTGACGTCTGAGTAATATTCCATTTTGTATGTATATCACATCTTTTTTTTTAAAAGAATTCATCTATTTACTCATGAGAGAGAGAGAGAGGCAGAGACACAGGCAGGGGGAGAAGCAAACTCCATTCAGGGAGCCGGACATGGGACTCTTCCCGGATCCCAGGATCATGCCCTGAGCCAAAGGCAGACACTCAACCGCTGAGCCACCCAGGGGTCCCATACCACATCTTCTTTATCCATTCCTCTGTTGAAGGACATCTTGGCTCCTTCCACAGTTTGGGTATTGTGGATATTGCTACCATAAACATTGAGGTGCAGGTGCCCCTTCATTTCACTACATTTGTATCTATGGGGTAAATACCCAGTTGTGCAATTGCTACGTCAACTATCCCCTCTATCATCTAAACCTCATATTCTGGGCAGCCCCGGTGGCGCAGTGGTTTAGCACCGCCTGCAGCTCAAGGTGTGATCCTGGAGACCGGGGATCGAGTCCCACATCAGGCTCCTTTCATAGCATGGAGCCTGCTTCTCCCTCTGTCTGTGTCTCTGCATCTCTCTCTCTCTCTCTCTCTCTCTCTCTCTGTGTGTGTGTGTCTCATGAATAAATAAAATCTTCTAAAAAAATAAAATAAACCTCATATTCTTTTAAAGCTCTGACATTTGTCTGTAGTATCCTTTATAGCAAGGAAGGTCCTATTCAAAACCATGTACTGAACTAAGATGTTGTGTTTCTTAGTCTCTTTCAGTTTAGAACAGTTCCTTAGTCTTTCCATTGATTTTTGTGACTTTTAATCCTTTGAAGAGTTCATTCCAGTAACGTAGAATGTCTTTTCAGTGTGGGTTTTTCTTACGTATCTTATGTTTCCTTATGATAAAATTAAGATTATATTTATATACATATACATATATGTATTTTAGCAAGAGCACAACTGAACTGGTCCTCTACTCTTCTCATTGCATCATATCACGTGACCTACAGTTTTGATTTGTCCCATGGTTGGTGACGTTGATCGCTGGAGTAGTATCTTCAGTTTTCTTCCCCAGAATGTTAACTTTGCACTTTACAATTAGTATTTTATGGAGAAGTACTTTGAGATATATAAAAACCTCCTTTCTGAGATACCCTGTACCAGGCCACTTCTGCAGATGATGTGCCTCACTTACAGGCTCTGAAAACCCATGCTGGGCTGTTCTTTCCCTGTGTGGATGCCTCCTGAACCTTTGAAGTCTGTGATACCTCATCCTAAGTTACTCACCTTTCAGAGATGCTATGTCTTGAACTCTAAGACTGTTCAGGTGGCACTCCTACATTTATGCCTTCCCAATTCTGTGCCAGGCTCCAATACCTCCCTCTGGGACACCACCGCTCCTTGTTTCTGTTCCTGTGCTTTTGGACTGAAATCTTTGGGAACGGAAAGGATAAAGGGGGAAAGGGCTCCATAGGTCTTTTATAATCAATTTATGAAGCTTTACAATGCAAAGATTTGGATTGGGATTGCATTGAATCTATAAATATTTTGAAGGGAAGAGACATTTATAATACTGAGTTTTCCAAACAATATTTTAATTGCTCTACTCTCAGTGTTTAAAAAAATTTCTTATAAAGATCCTGCAAGATATATTTTAGATTTATTTTCAGTTATTTGATACTTTTGATCCTATTTTAAATTATTTTTAAAAATCAACTTCATTTCCTGTTTATAGCTTATAGAAATAAAAATACTTTGCATATTGAGCTTCTATCAGCTCAGCTATCTTTTTTTAAGATTTATTTATTTATGATAGATGTAGAGAGAGAGAGAAAGAGAGAGGCAGAGACACAAGAGGAGGGAGAAGCAGGCTCCATGCCGGGAGCCCAATGCAAGACTTGGGCTTGCAAGATGCTGGGACTCCAGGATCATGCCCTGGGACAAAGGCTGGTGCCAAACCGCTGAGCCACCCAGGGATCCCCAGGATCAGCTATCTTGATAAACTATCTTACTATTTCTCATAGTTCTGGAGTCTAGGAAGTCCAAAATCAAGGCACTGACAGATTAGTGTCCAGTGAGGGTCTGCTTCCTGGTTCATGAGTGCCTGTCTTCCTCCTATGTCTTCATAAGGGACAGGGTCAAGGGAGCTCACTCCAGCCTCCTTTAGAAGGGCACTAATCTCAAATCAGGAGGACTACACCTTCATGACTTAATCACTTACCAAAGGCATCACCTCCAAATATCATCACATTGAACACTAAGACTTAAAACCTGAGTTTGGAGGAGTGGGTATAGAAATATTCAGTGTAGAGCAAGGCTGTTCCTTGTTCTTGGCCATATAGACTTCACAATATGGGTGCTTGCAATATGGTTCACAATAATCTCTTGTGATACTTGTATATCTGTGGCATCAGTTCTTTTATCTCCTATTTTATTTTATTTTATTTTATTTTATTTTATGGAGTTAAAAGTTTTTTCTACTTGAGTATAGTTAACCCGTTACAGTAGTTTCAGGTGTACAGCATAGGCATTCGGTTTCTGTATGCATTATACTATGCTCACCACAAATGTAGCATCCATGGATTTTTTTAAGCCACTTTTAAAATAAAAAGGATTTTACTTAAGAGAGCACAAGGAATTCGGCCTGAGATTTAAAGAGAAAACAGCTGGAATGCTACAGTGAAAAGAGTTTTCACTTCTATCAAAGTAGGAAGACGGAAAAAATGAAAAGCATCCAAGGGGGAGGAGGCCCCGCAAAGAGCCTGGCTCAGACCTGGCGGCAAGTGACCCCAGTACAGGAAAGGCCAGTCCCAGAGATGCAGGTTTACCAATCTTCCCGGAAGGAAAGGCACTTGCAGGGAGTTCGGGCAGGATCCCAGGATGGGCAGGGATGCCCTCAGGCTCCCAGGGGCACTAACAGAGGAACTGCGCCCCAAGGGAGAGGGCGCCACATACTATGGGCCGAGCTCCCTAAAGGGCTGCAGCATGCGCCCGGAGGGGCCAGGAGCGGCTCAGGCGGCGGCTCCGCTTCGAGGGGGCTGCATGGCCCAGGAGCGTGATTCCACCGGCACAGGCCCCAGATCCCAGGGCACCAGGGGAAGCAGCCCAGGATCTGGCACTCCCCCCGGGACAGGTGGAAGCCGAGAGAACACACGGCAGTAAGGAGGCTCCTGCTCTGGGTGCAGCCCGCCTGTGGAGCACCCAGGCCCCTTCGGACTGGGAGCTGTGGTAATTACTGCGGGAGCTGACTCCAGGGCTGGAGACCTGGCCGCCGCCACTGTTGTTCCTCCTACTGTCACTTTTTACCAGGGACTCAGGAGGGGCCTCATAGGATAAACAGCTCCCACTGAGCCCTGCACCTGGCAGGGGGCTGGGCAGCTCCCCCAGGTGCACACACCTCTGAGAATCAGCATTGCTTGTAGAAGCAGGCCCATGCCCCAGAAGACCAGCTGGAAGGACAGGGAAAGCAAGTTCTTGACCAAAGCAGTGCTGGAAACTAACAGGGGAAGTCGAGGGATTTACAATATATAGAATCAGAGGATACTCCCTCTTGTTTTTTGTTTTCTGTTTCCGCCTCCCCCCCCCCTTTTTTTTCTCTCTCTATCTTTCTCCTTTTTCCAGTACAACTTGTTTCTGGCCACTCTGCACTGAGAAAAATGACTAGAAGGAAAAATTCACCACAAAGGAAAGAATCAGAAACATCCTCTCTCCCATAGAGTTACAAAGTTTGGAATACAATTCAAATTCAGAAAGCCAATTCAGAAACACAATTCTAAACCTACTGGTGGCTCTAGAAATAAGGATAAGGGATTTAAGATACTTCATGACTGCAGAATTGAGATCTCATCAGCCTGAAATTAAAAATCAATTAAATGAGATGCAATCCAAACTGGAGGTCCTAACAATGAGGGTTAACGAGGTAGAAGAACCAGTGAGTGACATACAAGACAAGTTGATGGCAAGGAAGGAAGCTGAGGAAAAAAGAAAAAAAAAAAGATCACGAGGAAAGGTTAAGGGAAATAAATGACAGCCTCAGCAGGAAAAAATCTACGTTTAATTGGGGTTCCAGAGGGCACCGACAGAGACAGAGGACCAGAAGGTGTATTTGGACAAATCATAGCTGAGAACTTCCCTTACTTGGGAAGGGAAACAGGCATTCAGATACAGGAGATAGATTCCCCCCCACCCCTGCCCTGGGGAAATGAATAAAAACCACTCAACACCTCGACCTTTAATAGTAAAACTTACAAATTCCAAAGATAAAGAGAAGATCCTTAAAGCAGCAAGAGACAAGAAATCCCTAACGCTTATGAGCAGAAGTATTAGAATAACAGCAGAGCTCGCCACAGAGGCCTGGCAGGCCAGAAAGTGCTGGCAGGATATAGTCAGGGTCCTAAATGAGAAGAACCTGCAGCCAAGAATACTCTATCGAGCAGGAGCTCATTCAGAATAGGAGAGAGAAAGAGCTTCCAAGATAGGCAGAAACTGAAAGAATATGATGAGCACCAAACCAGCTCTGCAAGAAATATTAAGGGGGACTCAGTAAAAGAAAGAGGTAGTCCAAGGAAACAATCCACAAAAACAGGAACTGAATAGGTATCATGATGACACTAAATTCATATCTTTCAATAGTAATTCTGAACGTGAATGGGCTTAATGACCCCATCAAAAGGTGTAGGGTTTCTGACTGGATAAAAAAGCAGGCCCCATCTACTTGCTGTCTACAAGAGACTCATTTTAGACGTAAGGTCACCTACAACCTGAAAATAAAAGGTTGTGGAACAATTTGCCATTCAAATGGTCCTCAAACGACAGCAGGGGTAGCCATCCTTATATGAGATGAATTAGTTTATCCCAAAGACTGTAGTAAGAGATGAACAGTGACACTATATCATACTTAAAGGATCTATACTAGAAAGGACCTAACAATCATAAATATATATGCACCTAATGTGGGTGCTGCCAAGTATATCAATCAGGTAGTAACCAATGTTAAGACATACTTAGATAATAATACACTTATACTTGGTGAGTTGAACACAGCGCTTTCTATAATCAACAGATCTTCGAAGCACAACATCTCCAAAGAAACGAGTGTTAAATGATACACTGGACCAGATGGATTTCACAGATATTTATAGAATCCTACATCCAAACACAACTGAATACACATTCTTCCCAAATGCACATGGAACTTTCTCCAGAATAGGCCACATACTGGGTCACCAATCAAGTCTTAACCGATACCAAAACATTGGGATTGTCCCCTGCATATTTTCAGACCATAATACTTTGAAATTAGAACGAAATCACAAGAAGTAGTTTGGATGGATTTCAAACAGGTGGAGGTTAAGGACCATCTACTAAAATATGAAAGGGTCAACCAGGAAATTAGAGAAGAATTAAAAAGATTTGTGGAAACTAGTGAGAATGAAGATACAACCATTCAAAATCTTTGGGATAGAGCAAAAGGAGTCATGAGGGGGAAATACATCACAATACAAGCATCCGTCTCAAAACTGGAAAAAACTCAAATACAAAAGCTAACCTTGCACCTAAAGGAGCTGGAGAGAAACAGCAAATGAAACCTTCACCCAGCAGAAGATGACAACAAAGATTCGAGCAGAACTCAATGAAATAGAGACCAGAAGAACTGTGGAGCAGATCAACAAAACCAGAAGTTGGTTCTTTGAAAGAATTAATAAGATAGATAAACCATTAGCCAGCCTTATTAAAAAGAAGAGAGAGAAGACTCAAATTAATAAAATAATGAACGAGAAAGGAGAGATCACCATCAATACCAAGGAAATACAAACGATGTTAAAAACTTACGCCAATGAATTAGGCAATCTAGAAGAAATGGACGCATTTCTGGAAAACCACAAACTACCAAAACTAGAACTGGAAGAAATAGACAACCTGAACAGGCCAATAACCAGGGAGGAAACTGAAGCAGTCATCAAAACCCTCCCAAGACACAAAAGTCCAGGGCCAGATGGCCTCCCAGGGGAATTCTATCAATACTTTAAGAAGAAACCATACCTATCCTACCAAAGCTGTTCGGAAAGATAGAAAGAGATGGAGTACTTCCAAACTCATTTTATGAGGCCTGCATCACCTTAATTCCAAAACCAGACAAAGACCCCACAAAAAGGAAAATTATAGATCAATATCCCTGATGAACACAGATGCAAAAATTCTCAACAAGACAGTAACCAATAGGCTCCAACAATACATTAAAAAGATTATTCACCATGACCCAGTGGGATTTATCCCCGGGATACAAGAATAATGTCATGAAAATACTTTGTATGATACTATATTGACAAATAGATTTTACCACACATTCTTCCAAACCCACAGAATGTATAACACCAAGAGTGGATCATAATATAAACTATGGACCTTGAGTAATAATGATGTATCAGTGTCGATTCATCAGTTCTGACAAGTGCCCCCCTCCCCTGCCCGCTGGAAAATCTTGACGTAAGAGAGGCTCTCTCTCTGTCTCTCTGTCTCTCTGTGTGTGTGTGTGTGTGTGTGTGTGTTTTGGGTGAGACAGGTATGTGGGAAATCTCTACTTTTTCCTCAACTTTTCTGTGACTCAAAAACTGCTCTGGAAAAAAAAAAAGCCCTAATAATTAATTAGTTGAGCTGCAGAAGAAAAGTCTGAGCTAGCAGAGGTTAGTTCATGAGGTTTAAGGAAAGAAACTATCTCTATGACATAAAAGTGCAAGGTGAAGCAGCAAGTGCTGATGCAGAAGCTGCAGCAAGGTATCCAGAAGTTGTAGCAAAGAGAATTAATGAAGGCAGCCACACTGAACCGCAGATTTTCAATGTAGATTAAACAGCCTCATAGTGGACGTTAGGACTTTCATAGCTAGAGAGAAGTCAATGTCTGGCCTTAAAGCATCAAAGGACAGGCTGACTCTCTAAGTTAGGGGCTAATGTAGCTGATGACTTTAAGCCAAAGCCAATGCTCATTTACTGTTATGAAATTCCTAGGGCCCTTCAGAATTATGCTAAATCCCTTCTATCTGTGCTCTATAAATGGAACTGCAAAGCCTAGATGACCGTACATATATTTATGACATGGTTTCTTGAATGTTTTAAGTCCACTGTTGAACTGACTGCTCAGAAAAAAAAAGATTCGTTTCAAAATATGACTGCCCACTAACAACGCACCTGGGCACCCAAGGGCTTTGACAGAGAGGTACAGTGAGATTAATGCTGTTTTTCTACCTCTAATACAACATCCATTCTGCAGCCCATGGATCAAGTGGTCATTTTCAACTTTCAAGGCTTAATATTTAAGAAACACATTTCATACAGCTATAGATGCCATAGATACTGATTTCTCTGATGGATGTGGGAAAAGTCCATTGAAAGCCTTCTGGAAAGGACTGACCACGCTAAATGCTATTAAGAACATTTGTGATTCGTGAGAAGCATTCAAAATATCAACAGAAATAGGAATTTGGAAGAAGTTGACTCTAAACCCCAGGGATGACTTTGAGGGGCTCAAGACTTCAGTGGAGGAAATAACTGCAAATGGGGTGGAAACAGCAGGAGAACTAGAATTAGAGGTAGAACCTGAAGATGTGACTGAACTGCTGCAATCTCATAATAGAACTTGGATGAAATAAGTCAGTTAGATAAAGATCAATACCATATCATTTCACTTATATGTGGAATTTAAGAAATAAGACAGATGAACATAGGGGAAGGGAAGACAAAAAAGAGAAGCAAACCACAGGAGACTCTTATCTACAGAGAACAAACTAATGGTTTCTGGAGGGGAGATGGGCGAACAGGGTGATGAGCATTAAGGGGTGCATTTGTGATGAGCACATGATGTTATACATTAGTAAGGAATCACTGTACTCTACTCCTGAAACCAATATTGCACCACATACTAACCAACTAGAATTTAAGCAAAAACTTAAAAATTTTTAAAAGTACTAATGCCAAAAATGATGGCTTTAAAAGTGGGGGGAAAAAAACCTCAACCGATAGTGAGTTGCTTCTTATGGATGAAAAAAGAATATGATTTCTTGAGACGCAACCTATTCCTACTCCTGGGAAAGAATCTGTAAAGACTGTTGAAATGGCAATAAGGGATTCAGAATATTACATAAACTTAGTTGATAAAGCAGCAGCAAGGTTTGAGAAGACTGACTCCAATTTTGAAAGAGGTTGTACTGCGGGTAAGATGCTATCAAATAGCACCATATCCTACAGAGAACTGTTCATGAAAGGAAGAGCCAATTGATGTAGCAAATTTCATTGCTGTCTGATTTTAGCAAATTGGCACAGCTACTCCAACCTTCAGTGACTACCAGATGCGGACTTTAAAATAACTGTGATTGGGCAGCCCCGGTGATGCAGCGGTTTGGTGCCGCCTGCAGCCTGGGGTGTGATCCTGGAGACCTGGGATCAAGTCCCACATCGGGCTCCCTGCGGGGAGCCTGCTTCTACCTCTGCCTGTGTCTCTGCCTCTCTCTCCCTCTGTGTTTCTCATGAATAAATAAATGAATTCTATTAAAAAAAAGTCTCTTTTCTTACTTCTCTCTTTTTATTTTCTCTTCAAATATATTCATCTCTTTTGTTTCTTAAATTCCACATAAGTGAGATCATACAGTATTTGTCTTTCTCAGACTGACTTATTTCCCTTAGCATTATATTCTCCAACTCTGTCCATAGCATGACAGATGGCAACATTTCATTCTTTTTCATGGCTGAGTAATATTTCTCGCTCTGTGTGTGTGTGTGTGTGTGTGTGCACGCGCACGCACACATACACACACACACACACCCCCAACACCTTCTTTATCCATTAATCCGTTGATGGACGTTCGGGCTTTGTCCATAGTTTGGCTTTTGTTGATAATACTGCAACAAACATTGGGGAGCATGTGCCCTTTGTGATCACTGCATCTGTATCTTTGGGGCAAAAACTCAGTAGTGCAGTTTCTGGGTCATAGGGTAGCTCTATTTTTAACTTCTTGAGGACCCTCTGCATTGTTTTCCACAGTGGCTGCACAAGCCTGCGTTACCACCTACAGTGGAAAAAGACTCCCCTTTCTCCACATCCTCACCAACATCTGCCATTTCCTGATTTGTTCATTTTAGCCATTTTGACAGGTATGAGGTAAGTAGCTCATTGTGGTTTTGATTTGCGTTTCCTTGATGCTGGGTGATGTTGAGTGTCTTAACATGGCTGTTAATTAGCATATTTACACCACTGATATTTAACATGATCCTGAGTATAGTTAGATCAATATCTACCATATTGGTTACTGTTGTCTGTTATTGCCCTTGTTCTTTGTTTATTTTTATGTCTTCCAGTGTTTTCCTGCTTCCTTTGGTTTTAATTCAACATTTTGTGATTGCATTTTCTCTCCCTCCTTAGTATCTAGATTATGCTTCTTTTCTTATTTTTTAAAGAGTTTGCAGGATGCATTTATAAAGAATCCGAGTGCCCTCACAGGCTTCACACACAATACACATTCCTCAGAACAGAGTATTCTCAATTCCTCCTTCTCATGCCGTAGGGCCCTCATCTCACTTACTCATAAGCTGTGATCGCTGAGTACTTGGTTGCTGGTTTTTGAGCAAACCATTGTCTGTTGGGTCAATTAGGAATTCAAAAATTGTTTTATTTCACTTTTCTTTACTCATTTTCTTTTTTTAATAATAAATTTATTTTTTATTGGTGTTCAATTTGCCAACATACAGAATAACACCCAATGCTCATCCCATCGAGTGCCCCCCTCAGTGCCCATCACCCATTCACCCCCACTCTGGATAGTACATGTATTTTAGAGTAACTTTATTATAGATTCCAATGGTAAATTGGAACATATTAACGTTGAGAATTGAGAATTAATTTTGAGACTTGAATTTGAGAATTTGAACTATTGAAATTTAGGGAGCCTTTCTGAATCTTAATTACATGTATGAAGAAACAACCTGAGGATTAATTGTGAGAACAGGTGCGAGAATATCCAGTGTACCGTTTTGTGTAAATATTTGCATATGACTTTTCTTTTATGGAATTAGCCCGTGGCACTTATTTCAAGCAAAGGATTGGCATTATGCATGGAGGAACCCACTTTCTGTGATCATTTATTATTTATTTATTTTTAAAGATTTTATTCATTTATTCATGAGAGACACACAGAGAGGCAGAGACACAGGCAGAGAGAGAGAGAAGCGGGCTCCCCACGGATGTGGGACTTGATCCCAAAATTCCGGGATCATGCTCTGAGCCAAAGGCAGAAGCTCAACTACTGAGCTGCCAAGGTGTCCCTCTGTGATCATTTAAATTTAGATCTGCACATCACTTTCCATTCATGTCATGCTATGTTCTAACTCTTCTCCAAAGAGTTATTTATAATAGAAACTACCTATGGCTGCTTGTTTAAGACAGGTGACACACATACAGTCTTCTTTCACTATTGTTGTTACCGGTTTCCCTATATTTCCAGAGAGAGCTATCCACCTTCAAGGGAGTGGACATTTTTATGAACATTCTGTGCAGTGACTGTTGTTATGTTTTGAAATAGCAAAGAGATATTTCTCTAATTTCATGAGTTGGTTGAAGGCTATTAAGATTCTATTGATTAAAACTAAAAAGCCACCATCTTAACCAAGTGATCAAACTTATCTGACCCATAATTGGATCCAAGTAATAGCATGCACCTCCTGGCTGATCACTAAGAAGGGCACAATATCATCTCTGTAGTAATCCACCAAATAAAGTTTGTCTTTAATTCAATCTTGAAGAAACAAGCAGAAAAAATTCCATTGAGGAACATCGTAGCTGGCTTAGACTCTTCAAAAAAAAAAAAAAAAAGACTGGTCTATTTTAGATTAAGGAGACAATAGTGATATGAAAAATGAATGATTCTTTATTGGATAGCAGATTTTGAGGGGAAAGGAGGTTCTATAAGGGCTGTAAGAAACAATTTTGTGGGAAACAGAAATATGAAGAGGGCTTATATGATAGATAATAATTTCACATTAAGGTAAAAATTCTTGGGAGTGAAAATAGAACAGCTTTATGGGAGAATGTCCTGTTCTTTGAAGATATGTGCTGAATAATCAAGAGGGGAAGTGTCATGTCTGCCACTTCCTTTTAAGTGTTTTAGTGAAACTGTGTGTGTGTGTGTGGGTGATATATAGAGGGAAAATGATATAAGCAGATGTAGCAAAATATTGACACTGGTGAATATAGGAAAAGGAACCTGTGGTGTTTACAGTAATGTCCTTGTAATATTTTCAAAGACTTGAAAGTTTTCAAAATAAAATGCTGGGTAATGAAACAAATACCAGGTTTACATTTATGTATGAATACTTCTCAAGAGAAGAATGTTAACTCTAGTAAGATGAAAGAAATATGATCGAGAATGATTTTTGGTTTACGTATCCATCTATTTGGTCAACCAAAAAAATCACAATTATCCTTCATTATTCTTTCCTGATCTTACTCTGACATTCTATTTATCAGCAATCCCATCCACTCTCCCTTGACAGCAGTTACATCGCCTCCCTCTCTACTGCTACCACCTTAGCCCAATCTCCACCATCATAGGTACCCTGGTAATAGAGGTGACTCACCTGGAAGCTTCCCCTCCTGCCCTCCCTCGATCCACTCTCCCAAAAGCAGTTAGAGTAAATTTTTAAAATTATAAATTAAATCATGCTCCCTACCTCTGCTTATAACTCTCTGATGGCTTCTAATCCCACTTAGAAAAATAAAGTTCAAATTCCTATCTCCATGACCAGTCTTCTACCTCCATCCCTGACCTCTGCTCAGGAGGAGCTTTTCCTTTCTGGCCTCGCTGTCCCTCCACTATTCTAAACTTCTTCCTGCCCAAGTTTCCCTGTCTCTACCTGGAGTGCTCCGTCTCTTCTTTGTGACATAGCTGGTCCCTTCTTGTCCTTCATAGCTCAGTTCAAATGGCACCTCCTCTGTGAGGCTTCCTGTAACTCTCCAAACTAAAGTAGTGCTCAGTCTCTCATCCGCACATTGCCTAGCCTTCTTCCTCTGAATTTTACATATTATTATCTGTCATTTTATATTTTTGTTTATTGTCCGTCTTCATGAAACTTATGGAGCTTCACAAGAACAGGCATACTGTTGGCCTTGTTTGCTGCTGTACTTTTAGCCACTCAAGCAGTACCTGCTACATTTAGATGCTCTAGAATTGTTGAATGAACTAAAGAAAAGGTAACAGTCTATAAATTACTGTGGAGGTATATCAGGAAGAGGCTAGCCAGAAACACAGAATCCATGCTAGTTATTAAAACAAAAAGGAATGTGTTTCAGGGGATCGTGTCCAGGGGTGACGAACTGAGAAGCCAAGCAAGCTCCGTGAGATTATTAGCCACCATCACCCCTAGACTGGGGGCAAATGGAAGAAGTTATGCAGCTGAAGCTCCAGAAAGGTGTCGACTGAAACTGAAACTACAGAGAAGCATATTACTGATAGAGAAGCCTCCGAAGGCAGGGAAGAAGGAGGGGATAACCTATATATTCCTTTTCTTTGCTGTCTAGTCTCTGCTCAGTTGGAACCCAGGCAGAAGCTAGCAGACCCAAGAACTTGGGAAGCATAATCTGTGTACCAGGTCCCCTCCCTAACAGGCGGCAGGATGGGGGGCAAGGTTGGAATGAGGGCAGACTGAGCAGATCCCTCCTGGAGCAGGAACCTCTCATTGGGATGCCTGGGTGGCCCAGCGGTTGAGTGTCAGCCTTTGGCTCAGGTCGTGATCCTGGGGTCCCAGGATCGAGTCCTGCATCAGGCTCCCTTCAGGGAGCCTGCTTCTCTCTGTGCCTGTGTCTCTGCCTCTCTCTGTGTCTCTCATGAATAGATAAATAAAATCTTTAAAAAAAAAAAGGAACCTGTCATTGAATGAGAAAAATAAAAACCCATCCCAAAGCATTTATTCTTTTTTTTTTCGCCTTTTTTTTAAAGATTTTATTTATTTATTCATGATACAGAGAGAGAGAGGGAGAGAGGCAGACACACAGGCAGAGGGAGAAGCAGGCACCATGCCGGGAGCCCAACGCGGGACTTGATCCCCGGTTTCCAGGATCACGCCCTGGGCCAAAGGCAGGCGCTGAACCACTGTGCAACCCAGGGATCCCCTAAAGCATTTATTCCTTATCAGTGAAGGACGAGTTCTATTTAGGGGATCGGGATTGCTTGAGAATATCCAAAACATCTGGTAACAGAAAAAAAAATAGACTATTTATTGTGGTCTTTTTCTGGGTGAACTGTTGACCCCTTGTTTTAATTTTTTAGCTATTTCAACTGTCTGGAGGTTAGCAAAAATTGTGTTACCTTACTATTAAAACATAAATAATATATTTTAAATCCTGTGTTTCCTGACTTGAAAGATACTGAGTAGTGTTCTGGCCCACATCTTTCTGGATTTTTAAGTATACACATTATTAGAAAGTAAAAATCACCAAAACATGCTTAATCATAAATTGCATTGATCCCAATCCACTTAAACTCTAGAATTCCTTAAAATTTGCAAAGATAGGAATCAGCAATTGAAGGAGGCCATGTCTATCTGGTCAATTGTGTCCTTGAAGCCACTGGCCCAACTGTGAGGTTGTGAAAGCAAGCCAGCTTGTGGACCTGCAGCTCCTTCTAGCAGGGTCAACCAGTTCTCCTCTTCCCACTCTTCCTCTACATGCCTGTCGTTTTATTTATCTTCCTGTTCCCTTCAGATGCAATAGGGATAGGAAGTACAATATCTCAGTACCTCCTCATGCCTCTGTCCTTCTCAAAATATCATGAAAGAAAACACAAAACAGAAAATATCCCAGATAACAGCTGTCCTAAGGGAAGCTACACTTCTACAAAATGAAAGTAAATGACTTTATATTTTGGTATATAAATATACCTGTGATGTTATATGGAACAGGCAAAGATTCTACTTAGGGTTCTAATCCCCCTAAGCTCATTAAGTAAGGGAAGAGGGAGGTTAGAGGAGGCACTGTTCAAAGGGTATGTCAATGTTCTTTTAAAAGTAATGGGTTGGACATATAAATCATAGGAGTAATGTTGTACAAAATAGTGAATGAAATATTTATACATTCCATTGAAGCTTAGCATGTGTTCCAGAGGGAGATGTCCTAGAGAGATGGGTCTTCCCCTTTGTTCTGAATCTATTTTTCCAATTGCTCTGACACAGCTGTTGGCTTCACAATCATTCTGAAGTTGATTAGATCAGAAAGCAAAGGCTTGCCTGCTCAGCATGACCAATGATAAACATCAAGGTTGTGGGTATTCCAGGCTTGTAGTCTATATATTGAAGTTGTTTTTGGTGTTTTGTGGGTCTCCGAGTGGTTCTCTAAATTTTCATCCTCCTGTATTTATATATCATTTGTAACTGAAAGAGTACAGCATAATGTGCATTGCATACACTTGCATAAACTCTACCAATCAAGTTTGAAAATGGCTGTCAGATTTATGGAGCACAACTACAATTACATTCATACACATGTTCAGCTACAAAGCAGAAATAGAACCTTGTTACCTTTGTTTTGCTTGTTTTAATAAAATAAAACATTTGAATTTAACTTCAAGGAAGTAAATTGCTACCTGCTGAGAAATTCTTTTGACTTGCTGTTGGAATGATTTAATGTTTCCAAAGCATGGTGTAGGTGAGCCTGAGTGCAGATTCTTTTATGTCCAAAGGTCAGAGAGGTTTATAAAAATTCCTAAGAATAATCAGAGATGGGGATCCCTGGGTGGCTCAGCGGTTTGGTGCCTGCCTTTGGCCCAGGGCGTGATCCTGGAGTCCTGGGATCAAGTCCTGCATCGGGCTCCCAGCATGGAGCCTGCTTCTCCCTCCTCCTGTGTTTCTGCCTCTCTCTCTCTCCCTCCCTCCTTCCATGTCTATCATGAATAAATAAATAAATAAATAAATAAATAAATAAATCTTTAAGAAAAAGAATAATAAGAGATACTATACTAAGTGCTTTGCAATCACTATTTTATTTAATCTTCACAAAAACTCAAAGAGGGAAATACGGTTTTTATTTTCTGTTTTATAGATGTGGAGATTGAGGCTTTTAGATGTCTTCCTGAGATCTGGGTTAGCCTTTAGCACAGGTTCTGACCTCAGGTCCATCTGAGAACAAAGCTGCAGGTAGGGTAGTATTTTAGTGAAGTGCTTTTCTTCTTTTTAAAGAATTCTCCCAAGTGAGTATTGGTCTCTGGGTCTCTGTGACTATGAGCTTGGTCTGGAATGATTTGAGGTGGCATGGAGAACCAAACCTGGGTCTTTGCCAGCAACAGCATTGCTTCCACTTGCCTTTCTCAAGTCCCATTGCCAGCTTGGCTCCTTGAATGCTTTATCTTGCCATAGGTACCCAGTCTCGAAATGTAGGCTCTAAAGTCAATGTCATTTTAACTATGTCATCGGGAATAGCCAGCTGAGTTATTGAGTCATACAATTGTAGGGTTGGACATGACCTTATAGACCATCTGATGTAACCTCTCTTTCTCCAGGTGATCAGGCTGGTGGTCTCTAGGGAATGAAGAATTTGTCTAAGTCAAACTAGTGGGGTGGGGGCAGTCTGAATGAGAAACCACATATATTCACTCTTTCAACCATAAGGTATTAGTACACGCCATGTACTTTACCTTGGCAATAGATATTTTCCTCTTGACACTATAGTATACTATGTTGAAACGCCATTAAAGAAATAAATATTGAATAAGATTTTTTTTTACTTTTTAAAAATATTTTATTTTTTTATTCATGAGAGACAGAGAGAGAGAAAGAGGGGGGAGGGAGAAGCAGGCTCCAGGCAGGGAGCCTGACATGGGACTTGATTCCGGGTCTCCAGGATCATGCCCTGGGCTAAAGGCGGCACTAAACCGCTGAGCCACCTGGGCTGCTCAAGATTTTGTTTTTTAATTTTTAGAGAAAGGAGCTGTTTTTCATTTATTTTAAAATCCTTACTTGAAAAACCATTGATCATTCCTCATCAAAAAGAGAAACAGAAAATGAAATCGTTGTCTTAGAATATCCAGCAATAAAGATAAGCTCACAGGAGACCAAGACAACTCTTAAGGGTTTTTTTTTTTTTTCTACTCATTCAAATATTACTACTTTGTAGGAATTTGGGTAAGAATCTGGAGGCTAAATCTCGATACACAGTTCCTTTAAGCTAATATAATTGCAACAACAAAAAAAATGAGGAGTGGGCACGGAGGAGGATATCATATCCTAGATACTGACATTTCAAATAGCAGTAGTTGTGTGTTTCAGATGGGTACAGGCCGATGGGACACATGCCCTATAATAACCAGTACATTGCGGGTGTGTTTTGATGTCCTCTGCTCTTCTCACAAAATTTAAATCTGTTTATATAGTTCTTTGGCACAGTCATAGGACAAGAAGGCTACCTCCCCTGAAAGACCCTTCCTAATCACCAAAACTAAATTTAACCATCCTGTCACTACCAAATGGTTCCCTCTCAATCAACTCACCTTCCTTATTTTCTGCCTAGTGCTTATGGCTATCTGGAATTGTCTAGTTAGTCTACTTATTTACCTGCTTCTTGCCCATCCCAGCCACTCACATCCAAATGTGAAAGTGGGGATTTCATCGGTTCTGTTCACCACTGTTTTTCTGAGTCCAGCTGGGAGCCTGACACATTACCACCAAGCAATAAATGTCTGTTCAATAGATGCATGAGTTTGCAATGGCACAGACTTGACCTGAAGTATTTTCTCTGAGGGAGATAGAGTAACATAGGGACTGGGGAGGAGAACTTGGAGCTCTAAGTGGCTAAACAGCAAAGTGCGCTGTCCTGAGAATGTCGCGGCACCTCGGGAACCTGCACTTGATCTCCAGAATACCATGGGCTTACATTTCCCTGGACCAGGAGCTGCCCTGCTGAGAGTTCCATAGAGACTCTGGTCTCTTTGCCTACCGAGTCTAAGCATACTTGCATGTAGGTTAGCAGTGGGACAGCAATATGGTAATAATATGTGTGGGATGGATAGAAGGTATGTCTAGAAGGGATACTCCCCTGAGCTGTGAGAATCATCCTGGTGTGACTCAGGATCTGGGATACCCTATTAATTCCCCTTTGACAGATAAATAATAGATACCAGAACATACTCTATGGGATAGTACATTGTTAATTTTATAGTGATTCATCTGTAATCAGAAGTTCTGGGATACTCTCCTATTCTACCATAATTTAGTTATGATTTGATAATATCATTAGTACTTACGGAATACTGAATCTGCTAATATATTAGTAGGGATATTATAATCTGCTATTGTATTAATTTTTAGTTTGAGAAGGGGCATATGTTTTAAAACACAAGTGAAACATGAAAGTGGCATCGGGTTATCTGAAATTTATCATCATGTGTAATATATTTCTAATGTAAAACATATTTAATTAAGATATATCATCCATTGGTGTCAGAACTGGCAAATGATCCTATATATAAAACATATATATTTATGAATAACCGCGATATTGATCCCTTCAAATAAAATTGAGAATGTTCTTTTCTCCTCCTCCTCCTCCTCCTCCTCCTCCTCCTCCTCCTCCTCCTCCTCCTCTCTTCTTCTTCTTCTTCTTCTTCTTCTTCTTCTTCTTCTTCTTCTTCTTCTTCTTCTTCTTCTTTGCTTTAAAGCATTCCACTTTAGAATGTAAAGTCCTAAGTCCATCTTTAAAGATTTATTTGAAATTCTTGAATTTTTTTTAAAATTTAAGCATCACTGTTTATAGGGCTCATTTGGTGGCAGGCAACAGAGACTATCTTTGGCTAACAGCAGTAGAAGCCATTTATTGAAATGATAAGTAGATTGTGAAATAAAAGGCCTCTCAAAGAAGAGCTGAATTTGAGAGATCAAGGAGCAGGAACTAATGAGAATTCTGTTCAGAGCATCACTGTGATGAGGAAGAAATGTCAACCATTTTGCATCCTGTGGTCACTCAAGACAAACAGTTTTGGGAAATACATCTGATTGGTTCAGCTGAGTCAGATGCCCAGCCCTCCTATGGGTGGGAGACCATCTTTAATAAAAATTTAGAAATACAGAGGGACTTCCCCAGGGAAAAATTAGCATGCTGCCAGCACTAAATAAACATGAGAGAGAGAGAGAGAGAGAGAGAGAGAGAGAGAGATATGCTGGGCAAGCAAAAACACAAATATCCACTATAGTAAATGAGCTAATCCTGTCAGTTTCCCATAATTTGTTCTCAGAAGCATGGGAAATAATCTCTCATACTGATCACATCACCTTGAACAATGATAAAAGAATAAACTTAGATTAAATCTTAGTGTTGATTACGGTACAATACAGCCAGTGCGTTAAAAAGAAATATTAATTGATGGTGACATGGTAGGAAAGTGGAAGGAAATTAATATTTGGAGAGAGCCAAGTGTTATGCTAATTGCTTTGCTGGAGCCTCTCATTTAATATTCATGATGATTACAGGAAGAAGGCATTTTAAATTTATCTTGCTGATAGGGAAACTGAGGATCAGAAAGATTAAGCAACTTCTTTTCAAGGTCACATACTTAATGGCATACAAATAGAACGATGTGGTACAAGTGTTGTATTACTGTCAATACAATTCCAAAGGAAAACAACATGTAATTGTTAGTCTGCCTTGCTGATGTGATGTTGCTGTTGTCACGGATAATTACTACATAACTCCTCTTTGTTGGACCATCATGTTATCTTGAGACCTAATGAAATATAAGCATCTCTTCTCTTTTGCCAGTATTGTTAGGATTATGAATATTACCACCAAATAGTGTTCTCCCTGTCTTATTTTGCTGAAAATCTCAGTTGCCAATTTTTTATTTTAGGTCAGCCATATTATTGTTAAGCCTTTTATTTTAGGTCACGTTTCCTAAAAGCAGGCCTTGGGGGAGACATTTGGGTCTCAGTGATTTACTGTAAGAGTGCTTTTCAGGAAGCAAATGGGAAAAAAATAAATAAATCAGGGAAGTGAGGGAAGCAGAATAGGAAAGAGAAAAGAGTCAAGCAAGGATGTGCTCTCAGGGGAAAACAATCAGCTCTGTCCTGATCTTTGGGGGTCCTGGAACCTAAGTCATATTAGAAAGTATTTCTCTCTGGAAAGTGGGGACTCTGGGTAATTATCCGGAGGCAGGGCAGCTGTGAGCTCTTATGCACAGGAGCTGGGGGATGGGTGTACCGGCTCTATAAAGGGGATCTGGGTTGTTTTGTTTTGTTTTGTTGTTTTGTTTTGTTTTTTAAGATTTTATGTATTTATTCATGAGAGACCTAGAGAGAGAGGCAGAGACACGGGCAGAGGGAGAAGCAGGCTCCATGCAGGGAGCCCGACTTGGAACTGGATCCAAGAATACTGGGGTCATGCCCTGAGCCAAAGGCGGGCACTCAACCACTGAGCCACCCAGACGTCCCATATAAAGGGGATCTGTCTACACTCATGTGCATTCAGGAGAAGAAGCATTGCCAGGCACTTCCCTTGGTCAAAGGGGGAGTATCTTTGCTTCCTTTTCCCTCCCTCCTAGTAAGATAAGTCACTAACAACTTGCTTACAGGAGGATACAACTCACAGCTGAGCCTGTGAATTTTTGGCAGGAGGGCATGGGTCATTGGATGCCTAAGACAATGTTTAGACAATGTTGGCTGGGCTCAGACCTGCTGTCATAACACAATGGCATAGTGGCCTCTCCCAGAGGAGACTAGAGTAGCGTAGCATCAGTGCCATGTAGCTATGATTCATGGCCATAGTTAGCAAACCCAGAGTTTAATGATGAAATTTTACAAGAGAAAAATGACACCTTTTTTGTTGTTTTCCTAGCTTTCAGACCTAGCTAAATGTTCATATCTTACTTTTATGATTTAGGAAGATAGCTTTTGTTTATGTCTCTCTCTATTTCCCTTTTCCTTATCTGCCTCTCTCGAATTGAGTTTTGCAAACTGATACACTTTTGTGGTTTAACAAACAAGAAGCTATTTAATATTATTTTAGTGTGCTAACACTGTGACATTTCTGAGCATGAAGATTTTTAAGGTGGCATAAATAGGTATTTTCTACTTTAGCCTATCTTACTTCCAAAGGATAGCCAGTTTGCATTTATTTTATTTTTACCACATAAATCTTTCAGTGCCCCATCGTGATCCTCCCATCCCTTTCTCCTTCCCTAGATCATTGTCTTAGTTTAACCCTTATCACTTCTTCCCTGGGATATTGTAATGGGTTGCTGTGTGCCTGTCAAAAGCATAATGGTGATTTACAGAGAAATCAAAGAATACAAGTCCCTTTAATATAAAGAAAAGATGGAAGATATCAACTGCGTGGGAATGGTTTCACAGAGCTGGAGATTCAGAAACATTCACCCCATTGGAGAGACAAATGTCTTTTTTTTCACAGAGGGATCCTGTTGCTGATAATAGGACCTGACGGATGACTGAGAATTTTTCTTTGCCCTTCTCACGTGGAGTCCCATACTCTCTGACCTATCCTGAAAGATGTAGGGGGTCTGGCTTTCCGCCTACTTACCTACTAAGTGCAAGAAATAGAATGACCCCAACACATCTGAGTGTATAAGTAGATTTAATTACAGACCAGTTCCTCTAGAGCCTGCATCCTCCCAGCCTGCAGAGTTTCTGGCACCTTTACTCCCATCGTTCAAATGGTTTTTCCTCCTGCAGATCCACTCCATTCCCTTACATTCTCTATATTGTTGCTAGAATCTTCTTTAACTAAATGTTTATATCATGTTATACATTTTGAGTTTTTTTTCTCATCCATATTTCACCTAAACTAAAATAATTAATTTAAAAATTTTTTAAAGAAATCTATGTCATTTTCCTACTTATCTTTCTCCGGTTCTCCATCACGTAATTGATCGAAAATTCTATGTAATTCTATGTATGTGCATATGCACAGACACACATTCATCTTGTACCAATTTGCAACTTATTCCCTCTTAGCACATTACGTGCAGATTTGTGAACACAACATGTTTCTCAAACCTCTTTTAACTAAACATGACATTTTCTCTCTGGTTCAGCCTTACCCCTTGTCTACCTGAGCAAATCTCAGCCACTTTCATGTCTTCATGATTGAACCCAAATTTAACTCTCTCAACAGAGCTTTCAGTGACTTCCCAGCATCATTATTCACTCTTCTCTCCGGTATTTCTTAGCACCCTTCATCTATGTGCATTTTACTAATTTGTGATTGTTCATTTACGTATCTGTTTCCCCCTGAGGCCGTGAGGGCAGCCGTGTAAATCCCTAGGTCTGGTTCCCTAAGGCTCAACTGGTTGTTTTCAGACGATGATGCTGGCCAAACCTCTTGTAGACACCAGTAGAAAACCTCACCCAGCCGAAACCTGCGCAAACATGCTCTTAGGCAGGGCTGTCTAGAAGCTCTTGTGATTCGTGTAGAAGTGACTCACTGAAGGTGTGCTCTCACGGAAAAGCTTTGAGTCAGGGAAGCTGAGTAGGACGGGGAGGCGTTAGGCAAGGGCCTGCTTTCAGAAGTCCAGTTTAGCTTTCTCCCTGGGGAAGAAGCTCTGAAGCAGTTGCATCGCCTGCCTGTAGGCAAAAGAGCTGGGATTGTCTACTCTGGTCACGTGCGCGCGCCCACCCCCCACCCAGGGGGGCAGATAGTTGCAACCTCCCAGGCTACTCTGGGTAAAGGGGGTTTTTTAGACCAAAGCACGCCTCCAGAAAAGAGAAGGGCCTGGGGACAGGAATTTAATAAAGGAGATTAGCAGAGTCAGGATCGGCATCTGCGCCACATACTCAGATATTTCATGCCAAAGAAGGCAGTTGTTCTCATTGGTTGAAAGCTTGCTTTTTGCCAGGCGAAGTGCTAAGTACCCTCGCGTGTGGGACCGGGGACCCATCTGTCCTGGAATATAGTTAACCAACTTTCGGCCAGGTATAATATCATACGACAAACCTAGTTAGTGAGCCAGGGAAACAGTGTCTGTTCCTATAGTTCATTGAATTCAAGAAGCAACGATTACAAGAAACATCATCATTTTATGTTTTATCGCTCCAACTGGGAAGGAGAACAAAAGGCATCCTATTAAGCTAGTGTGCGGTACTTTCATATCATCCATTATGTGACACAACCTGCTCTCAGAGATGCGGAAATGAAAATTAGGGATCCCTGGGTGGCGCAGCGGTTTGGCGCCTGCCTTTGGCCCAGGGCGCGATCCGGGAGACCCGGGATCGAATCCCACGTCGGGCTCCCGGTGCATGGAGCCTGCTTCTCCCTCTGCCTGTGTCTCTGCCTCTCTCTCTCTCTCACTGTGTGCCTATCATAAATAAATTTAAAAAAAAAAGAAAATTTAAAAAAAGTGCGCATGAAATTTGGAAATTTATGAATATGGATGACCAAATGACAAGTAGAAAGATGTTTTTATTTAGAATTTCACAATATTAGATTATTAATAAGTTTAATCTCTTAGAAATAATTTCTATAATGGGTTATTTAAAATAATTATTACTAACTTTATTTTATTTTATTTTAAGATTTTATTTATTTATTCATTAGAGATGCAGAGACATAGGCAGAGAGAGAAGCAGACTCCACACGAGGAGCCCGACGTGGGACTCGATCCTGGAACTCCAGGATCACTCCTGGGGTCAAAGGCAGGTGCTCAACTGCTGAGCCACCCAGGGATCCCAATTATTACTAATTTTAAAATAATATAGTACATGCAAGTGTTTGTAAGAATTATATGTACTTGTGAGTTGATCAGAGGGATGGACTTTTGATAGAATTTACAAATAATTTTTGAAACTTATATCTAATTGAGGGCAATTATATGATGTTCTCATACACAATCATTATGTGTCCTAAGAAAAGATTAATTATATTTATCAATTGTTACTCAATGACTACTATGATTTGCAAGAATGATATATATGGTATTGAAAATAGTGTTATCACCTGTATACTTAAAAAATCTGCAGCCATAACATACAACCAGTGAGACTATTGATAATTTCAAGATTTTTAAATAAATGGGACCACTCATGTGTACTTTTGTATGACACACCATCTTTCATTCCTACCCATTGCTTGCCTGGCACCTGCCACATTTCTAGAGGTAAAAAGCCAAGGACAACACCATTAATTCAATAAAAACAAGAGTTTTAGTTGGTGTGATGGCCCTTCTATCTCAGATTTGTGTTTTTCTAATTTTCCAATATTAGTATGAACATTATAGTATTAGTTATAATGTTTATGTTAGTGTGAACATTATAAATATTAACAATGAAACTTTTTTGAGTGAACATTCTTTGAGCAACAGCCAAATGAAATGAAACAGTCGTGCTCTTTATGATTTGGTTCAGTTAGTTAATTGAAATATGAGAGATTTCTTTATTTAGTCTTTGTTAAAAAGGGCTTATTGCCTTAGCCAGCTAGTTGCTATTACCAAAATTAAAAACTATATAAATTATATAAAGCTATCCACCGAGGCTAGAGTAAAAGTGATTCTCCCTCCTAAGGACGGAATGATGTCTTTGGTTGAACTGCCAGATACAAAATAACAGCACGAGATAAATTATTTTCTGGACCATTATTAAAGGATTAAAGGTAGGTCCCATATTTCTGCTGACCAGACTCATTTTCTCCTCCATGGTTGGTATGTCTTTGCTCGATTTTGAGTTGTTTATTACAGAGGAAATTGCTGCAATATTAAATAAAGCAAAGAGTGGCAAAGGATGAATCTCATATATGGTTTTTGTTTGTTGGCTTGGTTTTATTTACCATTGTCAGAGAGTCAGGTCAGAGATATTTTGCAAATTATCAAAATTTTCAGTGGGTTAATACCTTAACTGACTTTAAAAATACTTAAAAGCAGATTTAAAGATGGGTTCAAATGCACTTGGTCATTAACATTTTTAGAGCTGAAAGTCTGAGTCTTCAGAATGTTTTCTGCCACGTGTGAGGGTAGGAGGACTCGTAACAGAGAAAAAGTTTCATCGTATAGTATGTCCTTAGATATAAGCTTCAATTTTTCTCCTAAGAAACACTATCTTAAAAGAAAACCCAAAGGATAACCTTTTAAGAGAATGTGAGAGCATCTCTCTGCTGGACCATTCGACTTGGCCCATGATGGAATCATATCATAGAAAAATTGAATAGCTTCAGATGTTATGAAATTGGGTCATCTCCTACCATCATGACTGATCAGAAACTACACCAAAATCAGTGGGAGTGAGGAAAACCCATGGAAATAACTGAAGAGCTTAGAGATGCTTTACTGGGTATTTGATTCAATGATAGTTTAAACAGATAATCTTCTTTAGTTGTTCTTTAGTGTGAGTCCAGAAGAAATTTACTTTCCAGGCTAAGAGCAAGAGAAATGAAATGAGTAGTAGTATACATTTTTCTTTTTACTAATTATTTTCTAGTTTTTATAAATAATAGGGGAAACAGAGATCATTTACAGAAGAAAATAAAAATCACTTTTATTCCTACTATCCTGTGATTCATTCATCCAGTAGCAGGTGCTACATGCCAGCATTATTCTAGAAACTGTGGTGAAAGCCATAACTGCTAAAGACATTTCTGCCCTCATGCAGCTGACAGTCTCACAGGGGGAGGGAGAGAGTAAAATAAAGTGGGGTCTTTACATTGCTCACAATGTCAGAGGGCATGGTTCACATTCTACTTTATGAGAATCTCACTCCCTGTAACTTTGCAACATGGCCCCAAGAAAGTAAGTTGTGGAATCTTGCTTACAGGAGGGAGGAAGAGGGTGTTTGGGGCGATGGCTAGGCTGCTAGGAAAGGAGGCATTAAAGACTTGAAGATGGTGCTATTGAAAGGAAGGGTGTTCTAGGCAGCAGGAACAGCCTGTGCAAATAGAAGGGGATGTTTGGCAAGTCTGAAGACTGGAAAGAAGACCCATCTTATCTTACTAGATTCTGTACAAGGATGATAGCAGGAGAAATATGTAAAGTAATAAAGAGGTTTATGAAATGAGTATGATATGCAGCCACCGGAGAGTTTTGAGCAGAGGAATCTGACTCACATTTTTAAAAACTTACTCTAGCTGCTGTGTAGTGGATAGACTATGAGAATGGAAGCCAGGAGGCCTATTAGGAGGCTAATGCACTAATCCAGGTGAAAAATGATGGTGCTTCTGACTGGGGTATTTGCAGTGGTGAATAGAGTATAGGTTCTGGAAATATTTGGAATGAAGGGCCAATTAAATTTCTTTTCTCATAACATGTAAAATAGAAAGAAAAATAAAGATAACTTCAGAATTTTTTTTGGTTATTATTACCATAATGGAGTATATCTTTCTACTACTTTTGTATGGATTTATGTGTGTGCTGTATGTATAAAATATTGTGAAGTTGTAATCCAATACCCCTGACTCATGTATGCACTTTTTCATTCACTTAATACAACATATATCATGACATGAGGATATTCTGTATCATATTCTGCATCCTTGAATATTTAGTTGAGAATATGGTATTTAAAATGAAAGTTCTATAGCATTCCACAAATAGAATATATTACCCAATACATGGAACTGAGAACTGGGTTGGGTGCCATCAGAGATTGAGGGGTGACCTACAGAAGTCTTTCAGAGAAGGGACCAGCTTATGCATGCTATGCTCCTATCTTGCCACTCTAGAGCCCCTTTGCCTGGAGATTTGCTGAGCAGTGTACTCCTCAAGTTTGTGAGGAAGCCAAGAGTTAGCTGATCAGAGCTCTGTTCTTTGACAGGCAAGGATACCCTTGTTCTGAGGTCAAAGTCTGAGGTCAGGGTACCCCGATCTCCCTTCAGCACTGACTGGGCTATGCTAGCATAACACAAGCCTAGGAAGGCTGCTCACGAAGGTGTCTGCTACCTTAGTCTTCCCAGAGATGCTGCTAGAGTCCAGACATACACTACCATCACTGTCTCCACACAGGCAGTGAGTGTGATGTAGGTTCTGCTGGAACCTCATTCTTATTTATCTTAGTTTTTTTCCCTCTCACTTCCCTGTCACGGTGGTGTGGTTGCCTTTCTTTTAATCTGGCATATTTACACCAAAATGACCAGAAATCATGCCTGCTCTCTGGTACATCTATATGGTTCCTAGCGTGTCCTTTTCCCAAGTCAAATATAGGCTTTTTCATAGTTTCATGTGGGTGATTATGTCCACATATTCAAATCACCATTTTGCCTGAAAGTCTCTAAAACAGTGTGGGGAGGGGATCCCTGGGTGGTGCAGCAGTTTGGTGCCTGCCTTTGGCCCAGGGCGCAATCCTGGAGACCCGGGATCAAATCCCACGTTGGGCTCCCGGTGCATGGAGCCTGCTTCTCCCTCTGCCTATGTCTCTGCCTCTCTCTCTCTCTCTCTCTGTGTGACTATCATAAATAAATTTTTAAAAAATTAAAAATAAATAAAAAATAAAACTCTCTGTGTGTGTGTGTGTGTGTGTGTGTGTGTGTGTGTGTGTATCTGTCTCAACCAGAGCATTAGATGGGAGCTCCAAGTCACATGGTAATGTACTTCTTAAGTTATTGTTGAATAATTACATTACCTTATTTCCTTGTAGCTTTTAGATATGCTTTTATGAGTATTTCTGGCACTCAAGATAAATTTTAATCAGAATTGAAACACATTTTATTAATTAGATAGTATTACAAGTTATAGGATGTGTCTTAAGTTGGGACTTGCCTTTTATTTCATAGTAGAGAGATAGATACTGTTCAGATTTCAAGACATACACAGCTACACAGTGCATCCTGGAAAATGAAGGTCTTGCCTACAGGGAAATAGGTGAAAAAGAAAATATGACCTCCTTAGACTTACTGTGGGCATCAGAGTTATGACAGAAAGATGACTACACAGGATTAGGTCCCATTGGCTTCTATTCTTTTTTTTTTAATTTATTTTTTATTGGTGTTCAATTTACTAACATACAGAATAACCCCCAGTGCCCGTCACCCATTCACTCCCACCCCCCGCCCTCCTCCCCTTCTACCACCCCTAGTTCGTTTCCCAGAGTTAGCAGTCTTTACGTTCTGTCTCCCTTTCTGATATTTCCCACACATTTCTTCTCCCTTCCCTTATATTCCCTTTCACTATTATTTATATTCCCCAAATGAACGAGACCATATAATGTTTGTCCTTCTCTGATTGACTTACTTCACTCAGCATAATACCCTCCAGTTCCATCCACGTTGAAGCAAATGGTGGGTATTTGTCATCTCTAATAGCTGAGGAATATTCCATTGTATACATAGACCACATCTTCTTTATCCATTCATCTTTCGTTGGACACCGAGGCTCCTTCCACAGTTTGGCTATCGTGGCCATTGCTGCTAGAAACATCGGGGTGCAGGTGTCCCGGCGTTTCATTGCATTTGTATCTTTGGGGTAAATCCCCAACAGTGCAATTGCTGGGTCGTAGGGCAGGTATATTTTTAACTGTTTGAGGAACCTCCACACAGGTTTCCAGAGTGGCTGCACCAGTTCACATTCCCACCAACAGTGTAAGAGGGTTCCCTTTTCTCCACATCCTCTCCAACATTTGTTGTTTCCTGCCTTGTTAATTTTCCCCAATCTCACTGGTGTGAGGTGGTCTCTCAAGATAAGAAGCTTTTGCACAGCAAAGGATACAGTCAACAAAACTCAGAGACAACCTACAGAATGGGAGAAGATATTTGCAAATGACATATCAGATAAAGGGCTAGTTTCCAAGATCTATAAAGAACTTATTAAACTCAACACCAAAGAAAGAAACAATCCAATCATGAAATGGGCAAAAGACATGAACAGAAATCTCACAGAGGAAGACATAGACATGGCCAACATGCACATGAGAAAATGCTCTGCATCACTTGCCATCAGGCTTCTATTCTGATGCAGCTCAATCAATGTTTAGCAATGGAATGCCTGCTTTTTAGGCACTGTGTCTAGGCTCAGAGGAACGAACAATGAATATACATAAACTCGGGGATCCCTGGGTGGCGCAGCGGTTTAGCGCCTGCCTTTGGCCCAGGGCGCGATCCCGGAGACCCGGGATCGAGTCCCACGTCGGGCTCTCTGCATGGAGCCTGCTTCTCCCTCTGCCTGTGTCTCTGCATCTCTCTCTCTCTCTCTCTCTCTCTCTCTCTCTCTCTTGTGTGACTATCATAAATAAATTAAAAAAAAGAAATCAATCTAAAAAAACATAAACTCTAGTCTCATAGGATTTACTCTCTATTTAGGAGAAAGATAGTAAACACCTACATACCATGTCAGGTGGTTATAAGTGCCAAATATGTGGAAAGTAGGGTAATAGGCTACAGAGTGAAGTGAAGGTACTATGTTATGTAAGAGGATCAAGGAAAGCCTCTTTAATAAGGTGGCATATGGGTAAGAAAACTATAAGAAGCAAGGAATTAAGCCCTGAGGCTATCTAGAGAAAGCTTGTTTCAGGCAGCGGGAAGTCAAGTGCAAAGGCTCCCAAGTGTAAGTATCCTGGCTTCCTGGAGAGACAGCAGGGAGGCCAGTGTGAGTGTAACAGAGTGAGGAAGGTGAGCAAGGTAGGAGGGTCACAGTGGGTCTTGAATCCTTTCTTGCCTGCCATACTACCATTACTACTTTGGTCTTATAGATCGTGAAGATGATTATATCTTTCAGAACTGCCTTTTAGAACAGAAATGCCCCCAAGGAGAGCAAGACCTTAAACTCATTATCATTATGATGTTAATTTTTCAGTTAACTTTTTAGAGATTCATGGATAACCAGCACACATTTGATTAAAAAGGAGTGTCTAGCTGGTAAATTAAGGAAGGACAATGTTATCGGGGAAGAGAGCGTGATAATGTAGGTGAGAAGATAACGAAACAAGTTTAATTTATATTGGAGACAATTGCTTCTTGCCTCCCTGAATATAGTTCCTCTTTAAGTCCCCCTTTCTTTTCAGGAGGACTCCACTTCTTGTCCACAGCACATGTTCCATTCTCCAGCCATATGCCGCTGTTTGCTTGGAGCCAATGATCTTTTGCCTAGGCTCAGAGGGAGGTGTGTCTTACGTAGTCTAAACCAATCATTACCCTTCCATCTGCATCAGTGAATGAGTTGGGAAATTGCACGTGACCCGTTTTGTCCAATGAACTGTGAGGAGCAGACTGTTGGGGGCAGGAGCCTTTAGTAAGATTTCTTACATTTTTAAAAGATACCAGAGGAAGAAGAAACCACTTGAGGTGGGCGATTATAACGTGGCCAACACTGCTGTGGTCATCTTGTGACCATGAGGCTAGATATCAACACACAGAAGGTGGCTTGTCATGGTCATGTGGATGACCCAGACACTGCCCACTGATGGATATCTGGCCCTTGTTGCAGAAAGGAATCCCAGAATCCACACTGAGGGGGGGGGCAGATTTCAAAACATGTATATATGAAATATATATAAATATAAGGTTATACATAACAAACATTAAAAAACCTTATACATCCCTAACAGAGAATTACAAAATATTATGATTATATATTATGCCCCCATTAAGTGCTGTGTTCAAAGAAAATGTTCATGGTATGTTGTCAGAAGAAGGAAGTGCACAGAAATACAATATTTTTTTCTAGATCTCACATATATGGACAGAGGGACAACACAGAGAAAGAGAGAAATATATATTCATTATTCATAGGAAAAACTAGAAACAAATAGAGCAAATATTAATAGCTGTTACCTCTGTGTGATAGGATCAGATAGGATCAGAGATGTATTTTTTTAAGTGCAGCTTTTATTTATTTATTTTTAATTTTTTTCATTTTTATTTATTTATGATAGTCACACACACACAGAGAGAGAGGCAGAGACACAGACAGAGGGAGAAGCAGGCTCCATGAACTGGGAGCCCGATGTGGGATTCGATCCCGGGTCTCCAGGATCGCGCCCTGGGCCAAAGGCAGGCGCTAAACTGCTGCGCCACCCAGGGATCCCAAGAGATGTATGTTTAATGTAATTTTTATACAATTGTTTTAATGCAATTTTGCATTTTATAGTGAGAAAGTAGAGCTTTTACAGTCTTATAAAAAATCATCAATTTTATGAGAATCAAAGGATGATCCATATCCCTCATGGGTCTTCTCTAATACTACTTTTAAGGTACTACAGTCCTTTCCATGAACTGAAAGACTGGTCCCTCAGCTCACCTTAGGCCCACTCTGGCTACTATATTAGGCACTGGCCTCAATTTGCCCTTAAAGAAGCCAGAGGTCTAAACACCGGTGTCTTCAAAACTGCTGAGAATTCCCTGCATTTCTCTATCTAGTGTGGCCAACAGGGTAGCCCTCCAGTGAGTATGAGGCAGTCAACTCAAAGATGGCTTGGCCCTCTTCTGTGGCAGCCCGCCCTTGGCTTCATGACGTGCATAGTCATTACATGGTGGACCCAAGTCTTCATCAGGCTGTATTCTTAGGTTAGGACACTACCCATTGATGATCTACACTAAACAGGGATGGCAGAGACAGGTGCTACTGCAAATATGTTTTTTCCAAGGGCCAAGAGAGCAAAAGACTTAAGCATGCAAGTGGCATTGCTAAGGTTGCTGCATAGTACAAATTAGGATTCAAGTCAGCTTGAGTCATACAGAGGCTTGGGGCCTCTAAGCTAATTTATGATGACCTGCAGAGGCTAAAATGAGGCAGAATCTGGACTGTCCTACTAATTATGAGACTCTGGGAATGCCTCTTGAGCCATTGGTAAGGTAAGATATTTAGAGCTAAACTAATATGGTTAGAATACATCAAGGCACAATCTTAGTTCTCCTCCTTTTTCCTGGCATAAATATAGCATATAATCTGTCAGCCTATATATATATCAGAGTGGTCTTGGTGTATGGCTTATCTGTCCTATGATAGGGAAAGAAAATGAATGGTGGGGGAATAGGTACTCTATGTGTTCATATGTGGATAGTCTGCTGGTGTGACTGTCAGCATGGTGATGTCCTAAGTCATTAGAGTCTGGGTTCCCCCAAATTCGGAGCCTGAGGCAAGGGGGCAGATAGTCCATTTGAGAGGTGATTCCCTGAAGCAGGAGCAAGGGAGTGGGAAGATGGGAAGGAGAAATGTCCAATACAATGGTGTGTTATCAAGGTCACAGAGAAAAAGATTACAGAAAAAGAAAAAAAAAACTGAGGTTGGTCAGTGGGATTCAGTTTTATGGAGATATGCAGAGAAGGTATGGAAGGACTTCCAGGATTGTCTGCCTGAAGTCTGGAAGGCAGGAGCATTTCTCTACTAGCCCCTATCTTCCACTGGTTTACTGTTGGTTTGGTGCACTCGCCTTGAATCTGCAGACCAGCATCTCTGGCAGTCACCTCTGAGAGATGGTATTGGTCGTTTGCAAGGTGAGCCTATGCTTGCACGTAACTGTTCCTAGAGCTCAGGTAGCCAAGGGATGTGACTTTGGGGCCACCAATGTTCCCGGAGTTTTAAGGTGTACCTTAAAAAACTATACCTTGACCTGCAGTCCTTAAATTGCATTTTGGGTCTTAGAGCTAAAGATTAAATAGGTTTGTCTACGTAGTCTATATTTTAATCCATTAGTTAAGTACCTACTATGTTCTAGGTGCCAGGGAAACAGAAACGGATAGGATACCTTCTAAGATTCCAGTTTGTTACAGGAGATAAGCTCTTTACAGTTAAATGTATTACCTACTCAAATAAGATATGCATAGAATGCCTAACATGGTATTTTTGTGGGGAAAGCTGTTTTTATTCCCAACTAAAAAGGACCCTCCAGAGGGAGGTAAGAGTTGGTATACCCAAACACACACACCCCTATACGTGCATGGAAGGATGTGTGCACATACCCATGTGCCCCCGTGTGTACATGTATTTGTGTGTAAAATTCTTTGAGAAAAGGAATGATTGCTTTATGTGAATTATTTATCCTTATTGTCAACATTCAAATCTAGAAGCATTGTAAGATTCACGGAATGCAAAATGATCACACAATAGATTGGTTTTAGTGAGCATGTATTTTCTTTTCCATTCATATTGATGCTTTGGATGCTTTTATATTTTTGGTTCTGCGAAAGTTATGTTCATTGAGAAAAATAAAAATAAAAAGCATCCAAGAGGCTCATTCCTATGTTAGAATTTGTATTCAGCTGAAGAAAACCTTTGCACCTGCCACTAAAATGTATCCACTTCTGGGGTGGAATGCACCAGGTGTTCCCCAGCCTCCATCGGCACGCCAGGCAGTTCAGGACCGAGAAGGAGGCACCATATCCCAGGCAGGTTAAACTGGTGGGGAAATTTCAAGTCGACAGAATGCAATTACCCAAATTGAAATTAGGCCAGGGGCATATCAGGAGGCCCTTCCCATCTGTTGGGTAAAAGGATCACCAGATATTTAACAAGGGCAAGTGGTCAGGATCTCAGTTCTAGGAGTCACTTAAAAAGCAGGCACTTAAAAATGCTAAAGGAAAACTGTACCTGGCATAAAAATCATATCCCTTCACTGGAAAATAAATAACATTAGGCCTTGAGAAGATCAGCCTTTTTCTGCTCTGGGAGGAAAGAAATGTTTATGGATGGGGTGGTTAAATATTTCTACATCAGCTTCTCTTAGCAAGGACATGGTATAATGGACAATTGGTTATCCTGGGTTTGACAAAAAGAGATTTCCCAAACCAAACATATTGAATCGAATACATTTATCCCTGGTCAAAATGGATAGATCCTCCCATTAAGACCTTACAGAATAACACTGTTTAATTTTTCCAGGGACCTTGACACAACATTGTTTCTTTACCAGGAAACTAATTTTTAAAGTTTTCAGCAAAAATAAGTAAGCTGGATCTGGACACCAGATCCCATTTCAGAACCACCTTTGGTTTCCCATTGTCAAAACCACCAGATCCACAGGTCCACATTAGCACAGTGGTCCCTGACTGTTTCCCTCTCTCTGGACACCTGTGTACCTTTCTCTCAGGAGGGGAGAGAAAACTCTGTCTTAATCTTAAAATCAGAATGAACTCAAGCATTGGCATGAGCCTCCCACCCCCTAGTCAGAGAGAGATGAAGAATGGGCATCTGACCCCAGATGGTTGGATGGCATTCTAGGACATTGAGAAATAGATGGGCTTCCCTATGGCCCTTTTAATAATATGTCCTCCTTTATAGACCAAGAGAACTCAATGTTTTCAGCCTAAGGTCTGGGAGGGGAGGAAGAAAGAGGCATCTCTGGGCGAGATGTCTCCTTTTCCAGATGCTGCTTTTTTGGAGACTTGCTGACACTGGGTTCCTATGGGCCACTCCCCAAAGCAAGGTACCAGGGAGTCTCTTCTCTGTGCCTTCCCTGGGAGGGACTGTTTAATGCCATGCAGCTAATCCTGACAAGCTCTCAATTCTCTTTCCTACTGAATTTGGAGAGGAAGGAAAAGAGATGAGCTGGTAAGGGGTCTTATTCAGCATTGTTATTTTTTTCCTTTGTTGGAGTGGTTCACTTTTAACTCTCTTTGCTAGCCAAGAGGTGACATCCTGGGGACCCTGACAGTACGGCCACTCCTGGAAGGGGTAAGGCAAGGTTAACTGACAAATTTAGCAAAGCTGCCCATTGGGGGGTTGGGGGAGAGCTACAGGCAGGCCATGTACACACTGAGTTACTTGCAGCGTCTCTGTCCCTCCTCCCCTGCACACACACATGTACCTGTCATTGCAGCAGTTAAGGTAGGAGAGCAGTAATCCAAAAGTCTAGGGATTTCACACTGGTTTCTCCCATTCTGCAATGCCAAGCCTTCCTGGACGGTCTCCTAAAAATGAGCTCAGTGTGACCTAATGGTCCATCCTAGTCATAAGTGACCATTGTTCTTAACTCTGAACAGGTGTAAACATTTGCTTGCACTTGCTGAATTCTGACCTGAGCTGCTTACCTTTTCTTTCTTTCTTTCTTTCTTCTTCTTCTTCTTTCTTCTTCTTTCTTCTTCTTCTTCTTCTTCTTCTTCTTCTTCTTCTTCTTCTTCTTCTTCTTCTCCTCCTTCTCCTCCTCCTCCTCCCCCTCCCCCTCCTCCTCCTCCTCCTCCTCCTTCTTCTTCTTCTTCTTCTTCTTCTTCTTCTTCTTCTTCTTCTTTCTTCTTCTTCTCCTTCACCTCCTCCTCCTCCTTCTTCTTCTTCTTCTTCTTCTTCTTCTTCTTCTTCTTCTTCTTCTTCTTCTTCTTCTTTCTTCTTCTTCTCCTTCACCTCCTCCTCCTCCTTCTTCTTCTTCTTCTTCTTCTTCTTCTTCTTCTTCTTCTTCTTCTTTCTTCTTCTTCTCCTTCTCCTCCTCCTTCTTCTTCTTCTTCTTCTTCTTCTTTCTTCTTCTTTCTTCTTCTTCTCCTTCTCCTCCTCCTTCTTCTTCTTCTTCTTCTTCTTCTTCTTCTTCTTCTTCTTCTTTCTTCTTCTTCTCCTTCTCCTCCTCCTCCTTCTTCTTCTTCTTCTTCTTCTTCTTCTTCTTCTTCTTCTTCTTCTTCTTTCTTCTTTCTTCTTCTTCTCCTTCTCCTCCTCCTTCTTCTTCTTCTTCTTCTTCTTCTTTCTTCTTCTTTCTTCTTCTTCTCCTTCTCCTCCTCCTCCTCCTTCTTCTTCTTCTTCTTCTTCTTCTTCTTCTTCTTCTTCTTCTTCTTCTTCTTCTTTCTTCTTCTTCTCCTTCTCCTCCTCCTTCTTCTTCGTCTTCTTCTTCTTCTTCTTCTTCTTCTTCTTCTTCTTCTTCTTCTTCTTTCTTCTACTTCTCCTCCTCCTCCTTCTTCTTCTTCTTTTCTTCTTCTTCTTCTTCTTCTTCTTCTTCTTCTTCTTCTTCTTCTTCTTCTTCCTCTTTCTTCTTTTTTTTTTCTAATTAGCCAGAACCAATTTCTTTGTTTTGTTTTCTATCTTGATAATTTGTGAATAACAAAGTTTTTTTCTCACAGAGGAAAACAGAGAGAGGAGTTATTAGTTAATGTTGATCCAGAACTCTGCAAATGTTAAAACTTGACATTATTATTTAGAGGTTTGGTTTGTACTAATTACCTCTTAGTTTTACTAGCCCTATATAACAAGCTACCTTCTGCAAATTTTATGGGAAAGCCAGTTTTCTGAAAGGATGAAAGTTGTTGGAGCACGGAATGAAATGAAATAGGTGCTAAGTTTTATTTTCCACTAAATAATTCTCCTCAAGGTGGGTAAACTTTCAGTAGTTAAATTGCTAAAAATGAAGATTCTACACTACAAGAGCAGATCTTCAGGAGACAATTATATGTCTGTGTTCATAGCATTTATGAGTGTCAGTAAACAGTCAGTACATTTATGTTCCCCCCATTACCTTCGGTCATAAACTTCCTTAAAGAAAAACGAATAATTATGTTTCCTGACTGCAGAATGAGCATCAACATTCAAATACTGAAAGCCCTGGGTGGGATGGATGGTACACCTAGACTTCCAGGGATTGAGCTGTTTTCGAGGCATTGGCTAGAGTGTCAGGCTAACTGCTTGGCCTTGATTTAGTGCCATTCACAGAGATGTCATCTCTAGAAGGGAAATCATAATTTGTGTGGCTATTTTTGGACTTGGGGCCTCCCAGCCTACAGCTGTTGGGAATGGCTGGGCGTCACATAAAGCCCCTGGCTGAAGCATGTCAAGCTTGTGCTATTGGCCTGAAGCTCGCCATCCACCCCAGGGGCCAGCCAGTGTATCCCTGGAGCTAAAATGATGCGGTGTCATCGGAGTTTAACAAGCACATCCCGGCATCATGGACTATTGGAGTTAGGAAACGACCTTAGATGACCTCATTACAACCTACATTTTACACAAGAGGCTTTGGCTGGGGAATCATTCTATCCAGGGTCCCAAGCAACAAGTCTCACATCTCCTGGCTTTGGGTTTGGTACTCTTAAATATTGTCCTTGGGGTCAGGAAGGTGACATAGGTTAGAGGGTAAGGAATAGATTTTTAAAAAGTGAGTTAGGAAGACAAGAAAAGTAAATCTGAGAGAATTGCATTTTTCCTTTGTAGTTCATATGAGTTTCATTATTCCTTGTATCTCAATCAGAAAACACATCGATGCAACTTCTCCACCACTAGAAATGTGCAAGTGGAAATGAAAGGAAATAAGACAATTGAATATTTTCTAGATCAGCACTTTTCAAACTGTCATGAAAGACAGGTTTTTGTTTATTTCTAATTGACCTCAGCTGATATCTCTGTAATGTGCGATAGAAATTACTAGAAAAAAATGAAGTGTAGACTTTCAAAATACAAGTCCAAACTTTTATTTCTTGGAGACAAGAGACATAAACTTCTGCTGACAAATTACTATATAGTTGCTAGACACTTATTCTTGATCGCAGTACACACTGATCATGGACACAGGAGAACTGCCTTGGTCTCTTTTTCTCTATTATTTTGTGCTTTTGTCTGGTTCTCTAGGTTGCAACTTTCTGATATCAGGGATAGGATCTAGGCATCTGTCATTTTTGATAGGTACTTTATTGCGTTGAATAACAACTTAAGAAAAAATTTAAATGTTTCCTCGTGTAAAAGGAAAAAAAAAAACAAGTTTACAATCATAAAAAAAAAAACAAAAAACCCAGAGATCAGTGTATGGATTCTTCTTAAGAGACTTAAAATGGGGACATTTTTGGTTTACGTGGTTTGAGTGTAAAGAGGATTGAATATATTAAGCATTTCCGTTGTCATTAAGTTTGAACTTTCTACCAATTCTTATATCCTCTAAAAGACCTGTAGACCTTCTAAGTGCATCAATTAGGATTAAGTTTGTTAGCTTTAGGAAATAAAAAGTATGTAACACCCAGGTACATTTAAGTCTCAGATAAGCATTGAGTGCTTTTTAAAAGTATGGCCCAGATATTTCATGAGAAGTGCCATGTGCAATATTTGGGCGGGACATAATTTGTATTAAAAATGTATTAATCGGGATCCCTGGGTGGCTCAGCGGTTTGGCACCTGCCTTCGGCCCAGGGTGTGATCCTGGAGACCCGGGATCAAGTCTCACATCGGGCTCCCTGCATGGAGCCTGCTTCTCCCTCTGCCTGTGTCTCTGCCTCTCTCTCTCTGTCTGTGTCTCTCATGAATAAATAAATAAATAAATAAATAAATAAATAAATAAATAAAAATCTTTTTAAAAAATGTATTCATCGTTTGTCTGAAATTCAAGTTTAACTGGATATCTTGTATTTTATCCAGTAATTCTTCTTTTTTAATTTCTTTTTTAAAATTTTTTAATTGAAATATAGTTGACATACAATATTATGTTAGTTTTAGGTGTACAGCATAGTGATTCTAATTAGTAGTGAACTTTTAGCCTGGACTTCTGCAGATGTTTCTAGAGAGAAGGCTCAGCCCAGCCAATCAAATGTGGTCATATTGACTTACCTTGCTTAGCTTTTGGCAGCTGGAAGCTGAATAGTGAATACAAAGTAATGATATTCCTTTTAGGAAAATGTGTTTCTCATGTGACAAAGCAGCTACTCATCTGTCCTGACTTTGAGGCTGTTAGTTGGTGTTTTCTAAAGCTCTGGTTCACTGCTGGAAAAAGTCATGGCGGAAGGTGTGTTTGTAAGAAGGCCACAAGAATCTGCCAGCTACATGAAGACAAAGTTGGCTCAGTGGTCTGCAAATAGTGGAATTCTTTGCACGGAAATATACAAGGAGACAGTGATAGCCACCCCCCCAAAAAGAAAGAAAGAAAGAAAGAAAGAAAGAAAGAAAGAAAGAAAGAAAGAAAGAAAGAAAGAAAGAAATTCCCTGTTTCTACAGCATATTGTAAGCAAACTGATGTTTACAAATAAACTTATGAGAAAGAAATGCAAAAAAAAAAAAAGAGAAAGAAATGCAAAGGCAGAATTAGTGGATATTAAAAAAATTAATGTTTTAGGGATCCCTGGGTGGCGCAGCGGTTTGGCGCCTGCCTTTGGCCCAGGGCGCGATCCTGGAGACCCGGGATCGAATCCCACGTCGGGTTCCCTGCATGGAGCCTGCTTCTCCCTCTGCCTATGTCTCTGCCTCTCTCTCTCTCTCTCTCTCTGTGACTGTCATGAATAAATAAATAAAATCTTTAAAAAAAAAAAATTAATGTTTTAGATACTTATGTAGGTTTACTGTAGTGTCTGCAAAGATATGTCCTTTGCCATTGGTAGCTGTTTTTCTTTCTTTAAATGAGGATATTTGGTTATAGGCCTTAAATCAGAGTTTTGTCATTGTTAAATTATAGAATTTATGCTCCCAGTCTTTAAAGAAAGGTAAACTTTTCTTAAAGTGATGTTTGATTCAGGTAAGAAGGAAATGGCTATTTCAAGTGCACACACAATTTATTTTAATGTCATATCTGGGTGTTTTAAAATGTCCTGTCAGCTAACAACAACAACAACAACAACAAAAATCTTTTTTTTTTTAATTTTTTATTTATTTATTTACGATATTCACAGAGAGAGAGAGAGAGAGGCAGAGACACAGGCTCCATGCACCGGGAGCCCGACGTGGGATTCGATCCCGGGTCTCCAGGATCGCGCCCTGGGCCAAAGGCAGGCGCCAAACCGCTACGCCACCCAGGGATCCCCCAACAACAAAAATCTTAAGAATATACTTACCTAAGAGAATTCTTTAAAAATAATATTTATTTTAAATAATGAAATATATGCTCATTTTAAGACAAATTTGAAAAATGCTGGGATTTCTGGAAGGATAAGGAAAAAAAGTAAAATCACCAATAACACTATCATAGAGGAAACATTTCCACTATTGTTACTTCGATGTAGTTGTTCTATTGTCTTGTCTATGTGTTTT
Organism: Canis aureus; assembly: GCF_053574225.1. Classification (NCBI taxonomy): domain Eukaryota; kingdom Metazoa; phylum Chordata; class Mammalia; order Carnivora; family Canidae; genus Canis; species Canis aureus. The sequence goes on along the minus strand of NC_135615.1, from coordinate 5,511,698 downwards.
TAGTTCATAGTTGGAAACCTACTGTATATACAAGGTTGTATTCTGATTTTTTCTTTTTTAAAAAATATTTTATGTATTTATTCATGAGAGATAGAGAGAGAGACATAGGCAGAGGGAGAAGCAGGCTCCATGCAGGAAGCCCTATGTGGGACTTGATCCCAGGACCACAGGATCACCCCCTGAGTCAAAGACAGGCGCTCAACTGCTGAGCCACTCAGGTGTCCCTGTATTCTGATTTTTTCATTAACTATTTGACTTAAGCATTTCCCATATGTTAAAGTATTTCTTAAGTATCATTTTAATGGTTGAATCATACTCTGTACTGTGATTTACTTAACCAAACTAGAGTTGGATACTCAGAGTTCTCCAATTACCTATTCCTAAATGTCTAGTGATGATCTGTTTGGATTCCTAGAACCGAAATTACTGGGACTGACAAGGATGAAAAGTTTTAAGGCTATACATTTTGTTAAGCTCTATTAGAACCATTATAGATATTTACTAGGAATGTGTAAGAGTGCCTATATCACTGACCTTCATTGCTGTCATTTATTTCATTTTATTAACCTAGTGTATTTGTCTGGGTTTTCCAGAAAAACATAACCTGTAAGATGTGTTTGTATGCAAAGAGAATCTTAAAGGAATTGGCTCATGTGATTCTGGGGGGTGGGAGTGGATCCCCAAACTTCAGGTCAGGTTGTCAGGCTGAAGACTCAGGAAGAGCTGACGTCGAATCTAGAAGCCAAAGGCAGTCTGGAGACAGAATTTCTTCCTTCTAAAAGGATCTCAGTCTTCATTCTTAAAGCCTTTACGTTTTTGGATGAAGTTCAGTCCCATTGTGAAGAATAAGGTGCTTTACTCAGAGTCTACTCATGTAAATGTAAACCACATCGAAAAATACCTCACAGCAACATCTAGACTGGTATTTGACCAAATGACTGGGCACTATAGCCTAGCCAAGTTGACACATACAATTAACCATCACATCTGTGGTCCAAATAGAGTTTATACTATTTGATAGAAGGCCATGTTCTTTCTTTCCAGTTTTTTCTCTGTTCAGTACCATCTGTTTCTATGAAAACACACTGACTTATTTAGGACTTTTATGTATACTGTGAGTTTTCTGTTGTAAACACAAAGATTATCTTAATCTAGTTTTGGAATAAAACATTTAAGATCTCCATCAAGTGATGCTGAGAAAAAAATCTGGGTTTGGGCTTTATGCAGATGTGACTTAGGAATATTCCCCTACCACGTTACAACTGTATTAATTTGGTTTGGATAGCTAAACCCTTTCCTTCTTAATTTGCTCAACTAAAAAGTAGGGAGAATCATACCCATTTTCCAGTAACTTGTTAAGTTCTAACTGGGGAAACATTTCTGAAATTCTAGTACAGCATCTAGTATATGAAAGGCCATCTATATGATCAGTACAAAAAAACCTTCCCTGTCTCTGAACATTTAGTAGTTCCACTCGTAGCAATTTTCCTCCTAGAAGACTTAAACATTTTTTCCATTTTAAGTATAAGCCTCATTTCCCTTCTATTTCATGAAGTATTGCATTTTAACCACTGATAGATAAATTAGATGATTTTAAATTAATATTTTACTCATTTATCTAACAAATATTTATTAAATGTCTATTAAATCCCAAGGATTGTTCTGGGTGCTGGAGATTTAACAGTGAAGACGATAGATAAATTCCTTGCCCTTTTAGCTTGGATATTAGTGGGAGAGACTCTCAAAGAAAGAAATCAATAAGCATAAAATCACACTACAAGTAATATCATATTAGTCAGGGTAGGCTAAGTGATGCTGTGGTAAGTCACTAAATCTCATTAGCATAATTACAACAAAAGTTTATTTCTTGCTCGTGACAAGTCAGTGGCTGGTTCAGGTGACTATTTGAAGCAGCTATTCTAAGCCTTCCAATATGCTTCCTCCATCTAAGCACATGCTTCCATCAGGGAAGAGTGGACCAGTGAATCAAACAGCAACAGTTAAAAGATTCTACATGCATCACTTTTGCTTCATATTTTTATTGGCCATAGCAAGTCACATTGTCATGCCTAATTTCAATGAAGAGGAGAAATGTGACTCTTGGTAATCCTAGTGGTAAAGGAGAAACATATGTGACTACCACAGTATTAAGTATATAAAAAACAAGAGAATAAATAAGTATTTTTAAAAAGATAATAAAACAAAATAAACATAAGTTTTCAAGTATATCATTGTTTAAATTTATAATAAAATATGTATTTAAAAAATTGGGTCAACTTAAAGTTATTTAATAACAATTATTAAAATTTAGTATTTAGATAAGAGGAAAGGCATTTAGGTCATTTATGAATGACTGATGTTTAATAGATATGGAGATGTTAAGTCTACTTGAGGACAAGGGTGATGGTTTTTATATTGCTATTCTTGGTTATTTAGGCACATACAAGATGCTCAGTAAAACTTCGTTGAAGTTAATAATGTTCATTGTTTTAAATTATTCTTCTCCATTTGGTTGACTGTCTTAAAATATAGTCCATTATAATTTTGCTCAGAAGCAAGGCCAATTTTCATTGTTTTTATCTACATTAAAATTTTACATTTAATTATAGTTTAAATTTGGACCACAAATGCTTGAATCACTAGTGGTCTCTTTCTCCTAGTTTGTCTCGGGTATGTCCAGTAGGACAAAAGACTACTACTTTACTGTTGGAGTTTGTGATCTACCATCTTGTCTTCTAAAAACAACAACAACAACAACAACAACAACAACAACAACAACATTTACCTTTAATATCTGTTTGGCAACTGCTGTGTTGAAGAGATTTCACAAATTTGAATAAAGAGGGCAACAAATACCGAGTGGCAGTTTTGTTTGTTTTAATTTATTCATGATCATGAATGTAAGAATAGTATACTTGCTTTCAAAGATAGCATATGATGATGATGGTGATGATGATGGTGATGATGATGATGATGATGATGCCTCTCTCTCTATTGTTCTTTCCTTTTGCTTTTGACTAAGTCTTTGTCATTTAAAAAATAAATCAGCCAAAGAGAGGACCCAGTTATTCTTTGACTGGATAGATCAAGAGCAAACCAGAAGAGAATCTCTGTCTCTACCCAACTGAACCTCGTTTCGGTACCGTCACTTCTCTATTTATGGATGGTATGTCTGAGATGTTGTCTCTATCCTAGAAACCAAGAACTTGTCTTAAATCAGTGCCTCTCCAGTCTGTGCCATGAATCCCGTGAATCTGTAAGAGTCCATGCCCTTTGATGAGTTTGCTGCTCTTGGATTTGTACAAAATTTGTTTGTTACTTGGCAAATGGGACACAGCTGGCTTCTGATTTAGAGAGTGTTTTAAATTAGTTACCTCCTACCTTAACTTGATCATTTAAATGGAAAGCACTATGGCTCCAACAGAGTAGACATGATATAAAAACCATTTCCGACACGAGTATCTTGCCTCCTCAGTTGTGATGGCTACTGGTATCTCTGAAGGAAAATAAATAATAAACAAACAAACAAACAAATAAATAATAAATAAATAAATAAATAAATAAATAAATAAATAAAACACAGGTTCTGCGATTCTCACAAGTGGTAAACTGTCTTTGCATTATTTAAGAAAAGCTTTAAGTGTTCGATGAATGTGCTTAGACTAATGACAGTTGATGCCAAGAATATAGCAATAATCCAATACCATTTTGTAAAGTGGCAATTTGTGTAGAAATTGCAGAAAGCATCAACACATGCTGGGAACTTTACATATAAGTGAGCTATAGCGTGGGTGAAGGAGTTATTTATTTGGTCTTTCATTTGTAAATAAGACACTAATCTTTTCCTTCCAAGGAGTAGCTAGGCCAGTTATTAGTAAAAGAATATTGATAGCCTTTGCTCATCATGGCAAAATTGAGGATCCTGACCTTAAAAGTCTTAGTATTTGGAGGAGCCTTAATAAGTCATTTAGGAGAACAGCATTCCATAGTTGAAGATGGCTAGATCTATAATCAAAATATTTGGGTAGAGTCCAGGCTATACTATTACCTGTCAGCAATTTAGCTTTCCTCATCAAGGCTTATATGATCTGGTCTAGGGAACCTCTCTAGTCTTGTTTGATAGTCTTTACTTCTTACTTGCTCCATTTCAGTCCCTATGCCATTTCTCACACATTTCAAAAGAAGTGTTCTTGCTGCCAGGCCTTCTGTTCTTCCTGTTCTTTCTGCCTGGGATGATCTTCCCCCAGAGACAAGCTGACATTTATTGGGCAGATCCAGTATGTTCCAAGGGGTTATAAATGCTTTGCATGTTTGTTGTGGTGAATTTTCATGATAACCGTATGAAGTGTGTAGTGACACTGGATGGATGAGAAAGGAGGCAGAGTGATCTGGCAAAGGCAGGATTGGAACGAAGGCCTTGGCTCTCACAAGAAGTGCTCTCATAGTACACAACACCCAGGGTGTGGTTCCCACTCTTCCTTTAACCTCAGAGCTCTTTCTTGGTGAGCATTTCCTGACTATCTTATTTAAAGTGGAATTCCTGTGACTCTTTCTGTTTACTTAGCTTTATATTTATGAACAGTACTACATATTACCTGATTGATAATGCCTGTTTACTTGCTTACTTCTTTGCTTATCTCCCTCACTAGAATATATATTCTATGAGGGATGGACATTGTTCTGATCCGTGTTACCACTCTATCCCCTGCATCCAGAAGTGTACTGAAATGTACTGAGAGAGGATACGAATTGAGTTAGAATTTTTATCGGGTTTAAGGTATCTTACTCTTCAAACACTTGCAGAGCACCATTTTGTGTCAGATTCCATGACAGTTTGTGGAAATAGGAACGTGAATGAGAATGATGGGGACTCCTACTTTTCTGCTTTTCCTGATGCTTTTCCGGCATCCTAGAAGAAACAAACATGCAATTAACAGACAGTTGCCCAGGATAAGCATCCTTTTAGGGCAAATATAAGGTGCAGCAGGGAAAGGAGGCTTTAGGGAAAGCTATTCCGAGGGGTGATATCCGTGTTGAGAGCTGAAGGATGGGCTGAATGGGGATGCAAGACCATTTGGGGCAGAGCAGATGACAGAAGTCCCTGAGAGGGCACATTCCAGTTTATTATTTTTTTAAAGATTTTATTTATAGAGACAGAGAGAGAGGGGCAGAGAGACACAGGCAGAGGGAGAAGCAGGCTCCATGCAGGGAGCCCGGCGTGAGACTCGATCCCGGAACTCCAGATTCAGGCCCTGGGCTGAAGGCAGGTGCCAAACCGCTGAGCCACCCAGGGATCCTCCGCACATTCCACTTTAAAAGCAGTTCACTGTGACTCAGATATAGACTACGAGGGCCAGAGTTTACTGTCTGAGGCTGGAGAATAAAGTTGGGTTTTCAAGGGTCTTGAAAACTATTCCAAGAAGCCAAGACTTTATTGTCTGAGCATTGAGATGCCACTGAATGATTTTTAAATCAATGTAGTTTTGATTTAGTATCTGATTCCGTTTACCACCTTCAGCCACATAAGTTGGCAGCATTTCCACTTTCTGGATGGGACGAATAAGGCCCAGAAGAACACATTTCAATGTTGGTGGAATTGATTTAATTCTCTTAATGACAGTGATATCAGGGCTTCTAACTCCTACCTTCCCACCCTCTCTCCTTCCTTCTTTCTGGTTGTTATTCTTGTCAAACATAAAGCTATTTATCCACCATCCTTAACTTTTTCCAAGGAATATCCATGCACTCACACAGCTTCTAATAACCAGACCCCTGAGTGAAAGCCAGTGACCTCACGGGCGGCAGGGCTTGTTTGTGGCTGGATACCATATTGTGCACCGGGCTGGAATTCTCTGTTCTTCCTCACTAGGAAGCTGGATTTGTACCAGGAACCTCTTATCTGAAAAGGCAGCTCTAGGCTGGGGAGAACAGAGCTGGTTTGACGAAGTGGAGAGGCGCTCAATGTTGGTCTGGCCACGCTTTGGGCATGCGTGAGCGCTCACAGCAAAACACAGCTGGCATGTCTAATTTTAGCCTTGACTGCCTTGAAAAGGGACCCTTAAAGGAAATATATTTTCGCTGAAACCATTTGTATTATAATGTAACAGCCGACAGACATGTCAGAATATTACTTATTATTGGTGGGGAAAAACTCTGTCAGGTAATTGTGCTTTTTTTTGTGATGACATCGGGAAAGTGATTAAAGCATCCCTGAATCAAAATCATCATAGATAGACAGTGAGAGAACCAGAGCTTTTATTTATGAAGACGCCTGTAAACCTAATGGGATACCTCCTTTGATGCTTACAAAACGGATGTAAGGGTAAGAATGATCATTTCGGCTATGGCAAGTGGGTCCTTGTGATCTGACGATGCAGGGCTTGCTAATAGTAGTCCTGGCATAGACTCTCAAATTTCTTCAATGCTTAGCATCCTCCGTGTCGTCCGAGAAGTAAAAGGTTAGTTTCTGGACCGGGTCTTGGATTCATCTGGCTTTCGTATGTTAACAGGTTCTGAAAGCATCTGGGACACACTTGTTCCATTTTAACCAGCACGGGTCGTCCGTCTGCTTTTATTTTTGTCTTTCTCTTCCTTCCTCCCTTCGTCCTCTCTTCCCTCCCGTGGTCTTCTGTGTTTGCTTTAGCAGTGTGGCTTACCTTGCCACTTGGCAAGAAAAAAAAGGCAGCTCTTGTGTGGGGTAGATGGAGGGAAGGATAAGAAATAATCCACCGCCCGAATTTGAGTTCCCTGGGTTCAGTTCCAGCGGCAGCAGCTTTGCTGCAAAAATTGCTTTGCTGTTCGAGATAGCCAGCAGAGGGAATCAGGACTTTGCTTGCAGCAGGGGTTGAAGCAGGCTTTTTTTTTTTTCTTGGAGGAAATACTGCAGCTTTCTGGACTGCATACCCTGCTCCCTGGAGAGGTTCCACCCACCAGCTGGAAGGAGAGGAAGTGAATGAAAGGACAGGAGGAGCCCGAACACCATGTCACTCTGGAAGGGAGACAGCAGCAACCAGGCTGTGCAAGGTTGTTTTGTTTTGTTTTCTTTTCCCCTTTCTCTTTCTTTTTTTTTTTCTTTTTCATTTTTTTGTTTTCTTTCTTTCTTTCTTCTTTCTTTTTTTCCCTTTTTCTTTAAGGTGGGGAAAGAGACAAACAGGAGACAGGAAGCTGATCTGCAAGGATTCGGAGTTGTGCTAAAAAGACTTTGATTTTTTTCTTCTCTCCCTCTTTACAAACGCTGGCAATTGACATCACTACAGACAGCCTGGGTAGAGAACAAAGTGCCTCATCCCAAGTGGACCCTGGCAGCTGGGGGAAGGAAGGCAGGATCTGGGAAGGCTGTGTGTGTGTGTGTGTGTGTGTGTGTGCGCGTGTGTGTGTGCGTGTGTTGTTCTACCAATACCTTTCCTTTCTTTCTTTCTTTCTTTCTTTCTTTCTTTCTTTCTTTCTTTCTTTCTTTCTTTCTTTCTTATTTTTTTGGTGTGTTTCTTTTTTAAATTCCTGCCGTGTTGGAACTAGTGAGTGGTGGAAGACGAAGGATCTCTGAAGCCTCATCAGTCATCGGGACCATCAGGAATAGTGGTTTAAGAGGACGCTCGGCCTGGGGCACCATACCGTGTCATCGAGTTCCCTGCCTCGGAGATAAAGATTCCAGCTACATGGGTAAACGCCTGGATCAGCCACAAATGTACCCCCAGTACACTTACTACTATCCTCACTGTCTCTAAACCAAGGTATGGCTCGACCCACAGTCTGGCAAGCAGTGTGTATCCTGCACTTGGGATGGGAAACAGGCATGTGGATTATTATTTACCTCCCCTTTCCCATCACCTCTTCCTGCTTCTTTGAAATTAGTAACATAGCAATGGAGTTAATGAGGCAGAGGAGAATATGAGAAGAAAGCAAGCCCTGGGACTGTGGTTTTTCTCTTCTAGCAGAGATAATAGTTTCGCTCGTGTTCCTTTGTTGTTATTTGGCAACATAAAGATGTTCCTGATATCCGTAGTAAAGTGCTTTGCAGATGGACAGGGTTGTTAGAAAGGAGATTGTGACAGTGATTATCAGGAACAACAACGATTTCAGAGGCTTTTCTGGTGAGCTGTTCTTTGTGGCTCTGAAAGGGTTTTTCTCACTGGATAGGATGCACCAGGGTGGGGGCAACTCAGACTTTCAATCACAGAGTATAGAATGAAAGAAGGTGTGGGAAGGTATAGTACGACTAACTGACGTCCCGTAGAGTTTGTTTGGGTGTGCTTTTGTTTTTGTGTATTTGCCTTACATATTTTATTTTATATGGAGGGTGATCAAGACTCTAGAGACTGAAGTTTGGAGCTTTACAATAGATGTTCTTTACTTTTCGAAGCTCTGTTTTTCTGTGCTGGCTGCCATCAGGAGGCCTGTGGGTCTTGAAACGGGATGAAATATAACTGATGATAATTGGACACGAATTGGTTAAATACTTTAGTCTTGGGATCCCTGGGTGGCGCAGTGGTTTGGCGCCTGCCTTTGGCCCAGGGCGTGATCCTGGAGACCTGGGATCGAATCCCACGTCGGGCTCCCGGTGCATGGAGCCTGCTTCTCCCTCTGCCTATGTCTCTGCCTCTCTCTCTGTGTGTGACTATCATAAATAAATAAAAAAAATTAAAAAAAATTTTTAATACTTTAGTCTTTATGTGTGTGCGTAAATGACCATTACGGGGCCAGTGGAAAGCCCACGTAACTAAGCAGTGGGCAGTGCCAACCATGAACTTGATCCTGCAGTTCAGACCTGAAAGGCTCTCAGGTGTGAAATCACTGCTCCAATTTGTCAGTTAAATTGGACTTGATGAGTTGGGGGGGAGGGTGTCGGTAGAGTTATCGCTTTGAATGTATGGGTTATGTTTCTTTACAGGTGATATTAATTTTGTATCGCATTAGCCAGACTCCACTGTCTTCTTAATAAATAAATATGCGGAGAGTGACCAAGGCGTGCCTGAGTGATCTGTGCTGCCACCGGGACTCGTTGATGGGATTAGTGTTCGGTAATCCATGCTGTAGTTAGCTCTTATTTATTCTGTCTCCTCCAACAATGCCTATTTGTAAACCAGACGAGGCAGCAGACTTTCCGAATTCTATTAAAAATTGTTGCTTTTTTTTCTTTCTTTTTCAATCGCTCCATGACTCGCCCTGCCCCTGCAAGATCTCCTCACATTGCTTTTTGCCCTTGTGAGCATTTAGTTTGTGGGGCTGCTGCTTTAGTAGACCAGCCCTCCTGCTCCCGTGCAGTGCAGTGTGTTTTAACTCTTTGGGGGATTGGGTGGAGAATGCTGTCTGCCTTCCTCAAGGAAATGGCAAAGCAAGGGCTAGTCTAAAAGAGGAAATTTATAGTCATTCCTCATCCCCCCCAAGAAATAAAAACAACAAACCCAAGGGTTCCATGAAAAATATCGGACATTCCATCCCTTTTACTCATTTGGCTAAATTTTTCCAAATGTTTCAAAATTCATGCTTTCTTTTTGGTTCTTTTTTTGACTGTGAAGCATATTCAGAAAGGAAACTTTAGATAAAAATGAATGGAATAATTGCTTTCCTGACTGAGATTTCTTTTAACTTATTGCTAGCAGGAAATAATGTCTTGCACATTATATTAAGGACAGGATGTTGGATGAGCTACACTGATGGGAAGTGTGTGTGTGTGTGTGTGTGTGTGTGTGTGTGTGTGTGAAGAGAGAGACTGGGAGAGGGAGAGAGAGAGGGATTGAGGTAAAGAAAGTGCAGTGGTGAGGGAAAAGAGGAGAGCCTGAAAAACATAGAGGGAATTTAAAAAAAATCTGTTTTGGGGTCCTGTGTAGTTTAGTGTGTAGACAGGCAGCATCTGGATCTTGTTACTTTCAAGCTAGTCAAAGCCATCAACTTCTGGAACATTTTTAAAGAAGGTAGATCCATTAGGTGACCTAAACTGATATTCGGGCAATCAGATCAGGGTGGTGGGGTATAATATAGGATCAGCTACTTTGGCTATCATGGTAGTTCATATTGATTATTATGTTGCAAACTTTCGACAGAGCTGTGAAGTTGTCGAATACTGTTTCGGTGGCTCTGAAATGATAGACATTAATAACATTCCTGGAAGCTGAAGATGTGAAAACGTGCCCTGCTTTGAAACTTGGGCACACAGGGAATGAGAATAAGGATCAATCATACTTTAAAATGTGGGGACTTTCTGGCAGCATGAATACTATGTAAGAAAGTACTATCATGACCCAGTATAGCATGAAAACAACTGGGTTATTTCAGTGTTGTCTTTTTGCTCCTTTTATATTTTTATCTTAAAATATTACCTATAATAATTCTGAGGGGAATACATGCTGCTCATGTTTATTTGGTAAGCAAGCCTTGGTGGAATTCACAAAATCTACAGTCCTAGCCTTGGCTTATAGTTATAATCTATTTTAAAAATCAGAGCTATTTAAAATGATACTGATACATAAAGAATACTTATGGTTGATAAAAATAGAGTTCTGTGGTTGACTATAAAAGTCATATTCTGGTGACATCATAATAATTTAAGCTGTCCTGTAAAACCAGGTGTTCTTAACTAATCAACAAAAGCCATTTACTGACATTAGTTTGGGGTGAAGAATCTTTATGGGGTTCTTAAAGAACTCAAGGTGTATCATTGCATTTATTCAGACAGTACAAAATACTGAACGTTTTCTTTCTACTTAAATGTGTGTGTTAGATACAGCTGCTCTTTTCTTATGATAAAACAAAATGAGAGTAGGGTGTCTAAATAAATGGAAAGGTTTCCCTTTCCTCCAATGCAATTAAAGTTTTAGAAAAACTTGGGGCACTTCCCTGCTTTCTCTGATCCTCTTATTTTCCCATCACATTAGAACTAATTCACTACCTTTGTTGCTTAAAAAGAAAAAGAAATTAGAAATAAGTTACTTATGCTTCTCTCCCTTTGAATAATTTTCCAAATGCTTAAATTATTATATTAGATAAATGTACATAGAAGTAAAATGAAAACCCAATGACTAGCTGATAGCTATCTTGTAGCGGTATTGTTCTAGGATGCATGTTTTCCAAGACCTTGCATTAAAAGCTGTCATTTGTCAATTTTCTTTTGGCCATTTTTCCCCCTATTAAAAGAAGCAATTTAAAAAAGAAACATTGTGATTGAGCAGAAAAGAAGCAATCTTGATGACATGTTTTAATACTTACATAAGAGCCATAGCCAGATTTAAAAAAAAAAAAAATCTTCATCAAAACGAATTTGCTCTTTGAAGGCCACCAGGATAATCAGCAAACTTTAGAGAAAGGGGACCAAAAAATAGCTCATTAGCTTAATGATAATATCCATAATCACGTTTGATTGAGTCACAACCTAATATTTCTCAGCAATTTTGTTATAGCCCATTCAAAGCAAGCAACCTGTTGCTATTGCATTGTGAGACCCAGGGTGAATCGCAATCTGAGTTATTTTGTGGAGGGTTTCTTGGAAAGGCAACTTAATCATAACTAGGAAGGCTAAAAAAGAGTAAAACATGGTCACAGCCTGGTGAATTGATACTTTGTTGCTGAGAAAGATATTTCCCTCATGTGTGGTATCTGGAAAACTTTATCACCTCCCCAAAACTTTAAAATGCATCCAAACGCACACAGCAAGCTAGTCCTTCCTTCCATTTCCTTACCCTGACCGGGTCACGATGTTTCTACCGATCCAGGGCATGGTTTCTACTCATGCTGCTTTTCCATCAGCCTACTGCTTTCCCACCTTGGACCATCTGCTTCCCCTGAAGATCTTGCAGAAAGATCTGTGGGACCCAACAGAGTTTTTCTGGCTGCTGGTACTCAGATCGTATTCAGAACCTGGTGTGAAGTTGGAGTTGGGGTCAGGTATAGGGAGTAACTCATCAACTGCACACTGACTTCAGGCTGAGTTTCCAACCATCTGCAGCCTGGACAGCTGCTCATCTCTCAAAGTCTAGCTAGAGCCCGATTGATTGTGCCATAGAGAGAGCAAACACTTGAAACACGAAGGACTAAGGAGTAGGGAAAGGAAGAGAGAGGCTCCTATGGGGCAAGGGATATTCTCAAAGATGTGAATGTACAGATCCTTCAAAAGCAAAACAGGACAACCCCTTAACATGCTTCTTGCACATGAAAATGTAGAAAATCCTTCAGAGGGAGGGAAAGAGTTTAGGATTTCCTTAGTACTTCCTGCCTCAGATTTGCATTGATAGCCAGAGTTGGTAACTTGCCAGTTTTAAAACAGCCTTGAAAACTCCCAAGTTCTGTTTTCCTTTGAAAGGCTGAAACATACAAAACTGGTTTTCTAAAAATTGTCCAGCAATAGAACCTTGAGGTACAACTCCAAATATGTCTTTCGCTTCAGGGGGTAATATGAGAGCATGAAACTATGATAAATCTTGTTTGTCTCATTTGAGAATGTACACAATTTTAATTGGTTTTGAATAAGAGAAAAATAGTAACAAGGGGCCACTCTCCCTTTCTAGTTGTCCTGTTTTCTTTACCTCCTCCCCCATATTAAATTATCTTTGGAATTGTCTTTTCTATAATGCAGCCATTGTTCTCACAGTACTAAGTTTAGTGCCTAGCTAAAAGGAGGAGCTATGTAAAAAGTTCATGTTGTTGTTGTCTTTCTCTCCAGAATCATTCTTAATTCAAAAGAAACCTCATGTCAATTTGTTCTAACAGTATCTTCCTAACAGCTTCCTTTCGCTTTCTCTCAGTTTGGGAAAAGAACAATAGAATTATAAATCAAAATTATTTCTCTGAAGTAATTAAATCTATTAGAGGGTTGGAGGTAGGGGTGATTTGCAGGGAGGGAGACAAAAGAAGAGAAGTAGGATGTAAGTTCATTTCAGGTCTTTCTGGCTCCAGGAATTCTGGAAAGCGTCATTATTGCACTAATATGATTTTACACAATCCTTTTTGACATTATCAGTCTTTTTGGCAGAGAGAGGGCTCAGTCACAATTACGTCCATGCCAAATTCTAAGAAAACCAGTCTTTCTTTAAAAGAAAATCTTTGTAGTGTTGGACTTCTTATTTGGAGTAAATGGTTGATGTTTATCCACAATTGGCTTCGAGTACTACATTAAAATTGTGTTTTGTAGCAGTCTTGTAAGCCACAGCTGTATGTGATTAAATAGTGTAATATCAAAAGCGTGTGAGAATAGGCTTTTTTATGCTATAGCTGTTGCACAGCAAGAGAGTAGATGGAACCAGAGGGAGAGCCAGGGCAACAGTGTATTTATGTGTTGTAATACCTGCGTCGAGGATACACATTGCTGTTTTTTGCAGTAGTGGGAAAATGCTGACCTATCTTGGATGTCATTGAAAAATACACTTTTTGAAAATGGACATGGACCTATCATACCAATTTTTATTTTAAACAGAGAGTTACTGTTTAATTAGAAAACACATATTTACCGAAGGGTCCGAAACATTTGCAAGTGGAAGGATCATAATGATTTTCCATGCAGCACACATTCAAATAACAAAAGTGAATTTCTCATTTCTGTTTTGAAATCATAACTTTTTTGCTTTTTTAAAAAAATTTTAAATGTTTTTTGCTGCTTTAAGCTGTGGAACTATTGTAAGAAAATCATCAGGCCATTTATCCCTAAAAAAGAGTGACAGGTAATGAGGAGAACAAAATAGGCGGTGGTATGATTCTTTTTTTTTTCTTTTCAGATATTTGGAAATATAGTATTTGGTTTTGTATGCCTATTGTTCCTTTGTGGCCACTGTTAAGAAGTACATACTTGTACAAAGGGACACACTTTTGGGTCTATCTCTTTAGCAGGATATCATAATAAGGAGATTTATTTTTCATGGGATGGTTAAACTATAAAGTTCTTGAAAGAAAATATTCATGAAACCTGTCATCTTGAGTTTTCTTGAGCTTGTGAATCTATAGGATACTAATAAGAGATTTACTAGTACGTCATTGTTTTCAGGGCCTTGAAAAAGCCTGTAGAAGTAGCTGTTGGTTTTCAAATTTCAGGCATTAAAAAGCAATTTGGAAAAGGAAAAAAAAGAGGGGGTTGACAGATAAGTTGGATTCTGTTTGTTTTGTTTTTCATGTTGATATAAGCAGCAAATTTGTTCACATTTAAACTTTTTTTTTTCATGTAGATTTACTGGTCAGGAAGTATATACCATGTGGAATCAGTAACTGGGTATAGCTTTGGAATTCAGAACATTGACATCTAATAGATAACAAATTTCAAGAGTATGGATAACAAATGCTGAGTCATGGAGTCTGGTTTTGTTTTATTGCTGTGGAGGGAGGGAATTCTCTGATTTGTGTGTCAATGGATTGGTTTCAGGTTCTCTAAGATCTCTTCCAGGCTTAGTATTTGTGACTCACACTTTGAGACTAAATGAGCCTGCTTTGATGTATTCGTGGTACTGGGAGATGACCTTGGTTTTGTGCTGTCAATGAGTTTTGTTCAGGTCCCCATCCTTTCTCCAGAGCAGATCAAATACTGCTTTGCCCACTCTGGTGATTGATGAATTTAACTATCTGCTTCCTTTGCCAATCTAAACCCAGTGTACCAAGAGAAACACATCCATCACCTGGGAGTGGGTGGAGAGCAGCTCCCAGGGGTAGGACAGAATGACAGGCATCATTTAATCATGGTCATTGCCAGCTTTGTTATCGTGGTTAAAGTTTTCTCCTTTGGGTAAAATTAGAGCTTATCTAAAGATGGTGACAGTGTGATGCTTTACTTTTCTTCATTTAACTTCCTCTCTGCAGGTGGTTTCAGAACTGAATGGGTAGGCATATGTTAGGCCTAACCAGTGGGGTGATGGAGGCAGAAGGATTGCCTCATTAAGGCCCTGACAACCCTAGTTTTGTGAATGAAACTAGGAGCTAGTGCCAATATGGAAATGACAATTGATAGATGAAATACTATTTTGACTGGAGGTTATAAATCCTTAAAACCCCTAAATTGCTGAATAGTAGTCTTTAAAACATGAGAAAAGAATACTATAGTAACTCTAGTATATGGAGTAGTAGGAGGAAGAGAATTACTTCTCCGGGACACATAAGCACAACCGTTATCTTTCTCTCTTTTTCTCACTAAGTACCCTTCTCATTCCCCCAAAAGCTCCTATTAGCTGAATTAATGAAAGTAAATAGAGGGACGCCTGGGTGGCTCAGCGGTTGAGCGTCTGCCTTCAGCTCAGGGCATTATCCTGGAGTCCTAGGATCCAGTCCCACGTCAGGCTCCCTGCACAAAGTCTGCTTCTCTCTCTGCCTACGTCTCTGCCTCTCTGTCTCAGTGTCTCTCATGAATAAATAAATAAAATATATTTTTTAAAATAAAGTAAATAGAACCTTGAATTTTGTTTTTATGAATGATAGCCAGATAGAAAAAAATAGACTTGACTTCATACATAGTTCAGGCAACCCTGATAATGTCCTGTCTTATTGTGTGGAAAGTAAGAGACAATGGAAGAAAAATAAATCTTGCTATATTCTAAGTATTGGTACTAATTATTTTAGGTATGGAGTTTTGGTTTCAGAGTTAGCTTTCCTACCATTATATTGTAGGGTTAAGAAGTTGGTATACATCACACTTCATATGCTAGAATCTTTGGCTATTTCATTCTTAACTAATGGTTTTCAAGCTGAATATGAATCATGCATAGAATTTAAGGAGAGTTTTTGAGGAGCCTTCCTATTTTTATCTCGTGTACTGCTGTCTATTTATCTTAGTCACATTGCTGATTGAGGACGATTTAATGAAAACGAAAATGGAAAACAGAATACTAACTGTCTGGGTTTCTGGACCGGTTAAGATACCTTAAAAGGTTTCCTTACATATGCGAGTCATATTTGAAGCTATTATCGATGTCTGTAAACTCTCATATTGCCCCTTTTAAAACTTATCAGTCACATAAATTGGGTGGTGGCACCCTGACTATAGCTCCTGTTGAGGTCACTTAGCATTCAAGCAAATATACTTTTGAGCTCCTAGCTAGTTTCGAGTGGATGAAGTATTTGAAGGAGTGTGTACAAAGCTTGGAATAAAATTTCAGAGATTGTTTTCTAGTGTATCATACAAAAAACCCATCTGACATACTTACGATGTTTCATTTCTTCATCTCTTCTCAAGAGATAAGAAAAACACTTTTTTTGACTTGGTACTTGTCCCTGGAAGGGTTGTGACACTCCTGAATTACCCTCGGTCTTGCTTTCGGCCCCTAGGCCTCTTGTCCCTTGCTGTGCATAGCAATTCAAACTGAACCATTAGAAATAAGGATGTTGTATTTCAGTATAAGGCAGGAAATTCTGGAAAAGCATAAAATTCTGATGTCCTTTTTAAAGTTATTCCGAAAAATTAACCACTGCTTTTTTTTTTTATGATAGTCACACAGAGAGAGAGAGAGACAGAGGCAGAGGGAGAAGCAGGCTCCATGCACCGGGAGCCCGATGTGGGATTTGATCCCGGGTCTCCAGGATCACGTCCTGGGCCAAAGGCAGGCGCCAAACTGCTGCGCCACCCAGGGATCCCTTTTTCTTTCTTTCTTTCTTTCTTCTTTCTTTCTTTCTTTCTTTCTTTCTTTCTTTCTTTCTTTCTCTTTCTTTCTTTCTCTTTCTTTCTCTTTCTTTCTTCTTTCTTTCTTTCTTTCTTTCTTCTTTCTTTCTTTCTTTCTTTTCTTTCTTTATTTCTTCCTTTCTTTCTTTCTTTCTTTCTTTCTTTCTTTCTTTCTTTCTTTCTCTTTCTTTCTCTTTCTTTCTTTCTTTCTTTCTTTCTCTTTCTTTCTTCTTTCTTTCTTTCTCTTTCTTTCTTTCTTTCTTTCTTTCTTTCTTTCTTTCTTTCTTTCTTCTTTCTTTCTTTCTTTTCTTTCTTTATTTCTTCCTTTTCTTTCTTTCTTTCTTTCTTTCTTTCTTTCTTTCTTTCTCTTTCTTTCTTTCATTTTTTCTAATGAAAATTTATTTTTTATTGCTGTTCAATATGCCAACATACAGAATAACACCCAGTGTTCATCCCATCAAGTGCCCCCCTCAGTGCCCACAACTCAGTCACCCCCACTCCCCGCCCTCCTCCCCGTCCACCACCCCTAGTTCGTTTCCCAGAGTTAAGAGTCTTCCATGTTCTGCCTCCCTTTCTGATATTTCCTACCCATTTCTTCTCCCTTCCCCTCTATTCCCTTTCACATCTTCTTTATCCATTCATCTTTCGATGGACACCGAGGCTCCTCCCACAGTTTGGCTATTGTGGACATTGCTGCCAGAAACATCAGGGTGCAGGTGTCCCGTCGTTTCACTGCATCTGTATCTTTGGGGTAAATCCCAGCAGTGCAATTGCTGGGTCGTAGGGCAGGTCTATTTTTAACTCTTTGAGGAACCTCCACACAGTTTCCCAGAGTGGCCTGCACCAGTTCACATTCCGACCAACAGTGCAAGAGGGTTCCCTTTTCTCCGCATCCTCTCCAACATTGGTGGTTTCCAGCCTTGTTAATTTTCCCCATTCTCACTGGTGTGAGGTGGTATCTCATTGTGGTTCTGATTTGTATTTCCCTGATGGCCAGTGATGCAGGGCATTTGCTCATGTGCTTGTTGGCCATGTCTATGTCTTCCTCTGTGAGATTTCTGTTCATGTCTTTTGCCCATTTCATGATTGGATTGTTTGTTTCTTTGGTGTTGAGCTTAATAAGTTCTTTATAAATCTTGGAAATTAGCCCTTCATCTGATACGTCATTTGCAAATATCTTCTCCCATTCTGTAGGTTGTCTTTTAGTTTTGTTGACTGTATCCTTTGCTGTGCAAAAGCTTCTTATCTTGATGAAGTCCCAATAGTTCATTTTTGCTTTCGTTTCTTTTGCCTTCATGGATGTATCTTGCAAGAAGTTACTGTTGCCGACTTCAAAAGGGGTGTTGCCTGTGTTCTCCTCTAGGATTTTGATGGAATCTTGTCTCACATCTAGATTTTTCATCCATTTTGAGTTTATCTTTGTGTCTGGTGCAAGAGAGTGGTCTAGTTTCATTCTTCTGCATGTGGATGTCCAATTTTCCCAGCACCATTTATTGAAGAGACTGTCTTTCTTCCAGTGGATAGTCTTTCCTCCTTTGTCGAATATTAGTTGACCATAAAGTTGAGTGTCCACTTCTGGGTTCTCTATTCTGTTCCCCTGATCTATGTGTCTGTTTTTGTGCCAGTACCACACTGTCTTGATGACCACGGCTTTGTAGTACAACCTGAAATCTGGCATTGTGATGCCCCCAGCTATGGTTTTCTTTTTTATTTTTTTTTAAACAAGCTTTTTTTAAATTTTTATTTATTTATGATAGTCACAGAGAGAGAGAGAGAGAGAGAGAGAGAGGGAGGGAGGGAGGCAGAGAGAGAAGTAGGCTCCATGCACCGGGAGCCTGACGTGGGATTCAATCCCGGGTCTCCAGGATCGTGCACTGGGCCAAAGGCAGGAGCCAAACCACTGCGCCACCCAGGGATCCCTGGTTTTCTTTTTTAAAATTCCCCTGGCTATTCGGGGTCTTTTCTGATTCCACACACATCTTAAAATAATTTGTTCTAACTCTCTGAAGAAAGTCTATGGTATTTTGTTAGGGATTGTGTTAAATGTGTAAATTGCCCTCGGTAACATTGACATTTTCATAATATTATTTCTACCAATCCATGAGAATTGAATATTGTTCCATCTCTTTGTGTCTTCCTCAATTTCTTTCAGAAGTGTTCTATAGTTTTTAGGGTATAGATCCTTTATCTCTTTGGTTAGGTTTATTCCTAGGTATCTTATGCTTTTGGGTGCAATTGTAAATGGGATTGACTCCTTAATTTCTCTTTCTTCAGTCTCATTGTTAGTGTATAGAAATGCCATTGATTTCTGGGCATTGATTTTGTATCCTGCCATGCTACCAAAGACATGGCCAACATGCACATGAGAAAATGCTCGGCATCACTTGCCATTAGGGAAATACAAATCAAAACCACAATGAGATACCACCTCACACCAGTGACGATGAGGAAAATTAACAAGGCAGGAAACCACAAATGTTGGAGAGGATGTGGAGAAAAGGGAACCCTCTTATACTGTTGGTGGGAATGTGAACTGGTGCAGCCACTCTGGGAAACTGTGTGGAGGTTCCTCAAAGAGTTAAAAATAGACCTGCCCTACGACCCAGCAATTGCACTGCTGGGGATTTACCCCAAGGGTACAGATGCAATGAAAGGCCAGGACACCTGCACCCCGATGTTTCTAGCAGCAATGTCCACAATAGCCAAACTGTGGAAGGAGCCTCGGTGTCCATTGAAAGATGAATGGATAAAGAAGCTGTGGTCTATGTATACAATGGAATATTACTCAGCCATTAGAAACGACAAATACCCACCATTTGCTTCAACGTGGATGGAACTGGAGGGTATTATGCTAAGTGAAGTAAGTCAATCGGAGAAGGACAAACATTGTATGTTCTCATTCATTTGGGGAATATAAATAATAGTGAAAGGGAATATAAAGGAAGGGAGAAGAAATGTGTGGGAAATATCAGAAAGGGAGACAGAACATAAAGACTCCTAACTCTGGGAAACGAACTGGGGGTGATGGAAGGGGAGGAGGGTCGGGGGTGGGGGGTGAATGGGTGATGGGCACTGAGGGGTGTACTTGACGGGATGAGCACTGTGTGTTATTCTGTATGTTGGTAAATTGAACACCAATAAAAAATAAATTTATTATTAAAAAATAAAAAATAAAGGGTTAAAAAAATAAAAAAAATGTAAATGGTCTAACAGCTCTAATCAAAAGATAAAAGGGTGGCAGAATGGATAAGAAAAACAATATCCATTGGGGTCACGTTGGTGGCTCAGTGGCTGAGCATCTGCCTTTGGCTCAGGTCATGATCTCTGGGTTTTGGGTTCGAGTCCTGGATCAGGCTCCCCACAGCAAGCCTGCTTCTCCATCTATGTCTCTGCCTCTATCTGTTTATCTCTCATGAATAAGTAAAATATTAAAGAAAAGAAAAACAATATCCATCTAAAGATGCCAACAGGAGTCTCACTTCAGACCTAAAGACTCATAAAGATTGAAAATGAAGGATTAAAAAAAAATTCACCATACAAGGAAAAGCAAAACAACAACAACAACAACAACAACAACAACAAAACAGTCCAGGATGGCAATACTTATATCAGACAGGACAGACTTTAAAACAAAGAGAGTAGCAAGAGACAAAGATGGTCATTACAAAATAATAAAGGGATTAATCCATAAGAGGATATGGCAATTATAAATATCTTGATCATATGCTATAAAACTAGAAATAAATCACAAGAAATAAGTGAAAATGTCACAAATATATGGAGACTCAACAACATACTACCAAACAGTCAACAGGGTAATTAAAGGAGAAATAACAAAATGCATAGACACAAATATAAATGACAACACAATGGTCCAAAATTTTGGGAAGGCAGCAAAAGCAGTTCTAAGAGAGAAATATATAGGGATATCAGCCTACCTCAAGAATCAAAATAAAGCTCCAATAAACAATTTAACATGTCTACGGAACTAGAAAAATCCCAAGTATTTTTCAAAGAACTACAATAAATAATACTGAAATTTGTAGGAAACCACAAAAGACTGAATAGCCAACACAATCTTGAGAGCGAATAACAAAAGCTAAAAGTGTCATGGTTCCAGATTTCAAGATATATTGCAAAACTGTACTAATAAAAAAACTATGGTACTGGTACAAAAAATCAACACATAAATCAAAAGAACAAAAGAGAGAGTTCAGAAACAAACATAGGATTAAATGGTCAATTAATCTATGAATAAAGAGGCAAGAATATGCAATGGAGAAAAGATAGTCCTTCGATAAATGGTGCTGTGAAAATTGGATAGCTACATGAAAAAGAAGGAAATTAGACCACTTTTTAACACCACACACAAACTCAAAATGGATTAAAGAACTCAACATAAGACCTGAAACCATAAAAACCCTAGAAGAGAGCACAGGCAGTAATGTCCCTGGCATCAGCCATAGCACTATTTTTCTAGATATGTCTGCTGAGGCAAGGAAACAACATCAAAAATAAACTATTGGGACTACGTCAAAATAAAAAGCTTTTACACAGCAAATATAATTATCAACAAAACAAAATGACAACCTACTGAATGGGAGAAGATATGTACAAATGATATATGTAATAAAGTATTAATATCCAAAATATATAAGGAATTTATACAACTTAATACCAAAAAAAGCCAAACAATCCAATTAAAAAATGGGCAAATGACATACATACATTTCTCCAAATACATATAGATGGCCAACAGACACATGAAAATATGTTCAACATCACTAATTATCAGGGAAACGCAAATTAGAACCACAATGAGATATCACTATAAACCTGTCAGAATGGCTAAAACCAAAAATACAAGATACAAAAAGTTTTAGCAGGACATATAGAAAAAGGAACCCTCTTGCACTGTTGGTGGGAATGCAAGAGGAGCAGCCACTGTGGAAAGAGTATGGAGGTTGCTCAAAAGCTTAAAAGTAGAAATATCTTATGATCCAATAATGCACTATTATTTACCCCCAAAACACAAAAACACTAATTTGAAAAGATGAATGCACCCATATGTTTACCACAGCATTATTTGTGATAGTCAAGATATGGAAGCAAACTAAATGCCCATCAATAGACAAATGGATTAGAAAGTATTATGTATATACATACACACACACACGGAATATCATATAGCCATAAAAAGGAGGAGGTGTGCCATTTGAGAAAACATGGATTAACCTAGAGGGTATCGTGTGAAGTGAAATACCTCAGACAAATACTTAAGTGGAAGTTTTTAAAAATGAGTAAACAAACAAAAAGCAAAATGAGATGCATAAATCCGGACCACTAACTGGTGGTTGTCACAGGAGAGGAGTGTGGGGTGTTGGGCAAAATGGTGAAGGGAAGTGTGAGATATAGACTTCTAGTTATTGAATGAGTAGGCCATAAGAATGAATGCCCAGCGTGAAGAATACAGTTAAAGATGGTGTAAGAAAAAAAAAAAAAAAAAAAAAGATGGTGTAAGAGCAGTGTGTCAGGACAGGCCGTAGCTACACTTGTGGTGAACATAGTATAATATATGGTCTTAAAAAATATATATATATATATTTATATTTATAAAAAACATATATATATATATATAGTCTTGTTGAATCACTATGTTGTACACCTGAAGCTAATGTAACCTTGTGTGTCAACTATATATACATACATAGCTCCTGAAAAATCCTTGGATTTTTCTTTTAAACAAACATTTAATGAGCACATTACCTGCTGGACTGACACTAGCTAATTTCACCTACAATATCACAGCTAAGTAAAATCTTGGTTATTTCTGCTCTCACCACAACTCTGTATACTTATTATTCAATGAAGGAATATCTCTGGTCGCTGAAATTGGACCCAATTTTTATTATCTTAACTACACCACAAGCACAATCTGATTTTACCTTCTCAAGCCTGAATGTCATTGGAAAAAAATAAAGCCTAGAAGAACCATTGGATAAAAACAGAGTACTGCATGTATAACCCAAAATTGGTTCCACACACCAATTTCTATATTTTTGATTCATAACTAAAGGATTCCTTGGTTAGTTCTCTGTTCATCTGAATGCGAAACAGCTCCCTTGCCAAGGTGATTTTCTCCTGGCAACCAACTCTTGAGTAAATATCAGAAGGATACTAGTTTGACCCAACTTACAATTCATCTGATTAAATTTGAAGTGGGTGATCCATTATTAAATAAAAGTCGAAGAACCTTCCTTCCATTTCATTTCTTGTGATTACATGCACCTGCCACATGGCTGAACAGCAAAATAACACTCTACATATAGCAGACTAGTTCTCATAATTTCCGCCTGTGTCTATCTGGACAAATCACCCTTTTCAATGTATTCTTTAGTGAGTCATATACAACGTATATCTATGATGGCTTTTTAAAAAGCTTTTATTTATTTATCTGACACAGAGAAAGAGAGCATAAGCAAGAGGAGTGGCAGGCAGAGGCAGAAGCAGGCTTCTTAGTGAGCGGGAGCCCAATGCAGGGCTGGATCCCAGGACCTGAGATCATGGCTCGAGCCCAAGGCAGATGCTTAACTGATGCAGCCACCCAGACGCCCCTCTATCATGGCTCTCAAGATATTTAGGTTGAAACAGCGCTTTAAATAAGGGAACAGAGAAATTCAGTACATGTAAAAAAAAAAGTTTAGCCAGGAGTGGTAAGGAGTTCCTCCCTGTATATTACATCTAGATCTATTGGAGCAAAGAGAAAAAGAATATTCGACCCTCCTACACATGACAGGCTGTATGATATATTAGAAAGGGAATGAATGTGAATTAATTGGAAACTGCAGATTCCATTCCAAGCCCCCATCCTGCTGTGCACCATCTATTTGGCCAGATATAAATAACAACCTCTCCAAATGTTTTATTCATATTTGTAAAACTGATAAAAAAGATCCTGACTTACCCACTTCAGGGAATTGCTAAGGGAATCCAAGAGATAATAGAAATTGCCTTCATAAAATCTTAAAAGCCACGTAAGCATTTAAATCCACCATTCCAAGTTTTCCTTTTATTTATTTTTTTAAGATTTTATTCATTTATTCATGAGAAACACAGAGAGGAGAGAGAGAGAGAGAGAGGCAGAGACACAGGCAGAGGGAGAAGTAGGCTCCTCACGGGGAGCCTGAGGTGGGACTGGATCTCGGGACTCCAGATCAGCCCCTGGGCTGAAGGCAGCGCTAAACCGCTGAGCTATCCGGGCTGCCCCCAAGTTTTCCTTTTAGGAGAAGGTAGGTGAGAATCACAGTAAAGAATATTTCAGCAGGAGTGAGGAGACCTAGCTAGACCTCTGGCTCTGCCCCAGAGTAGCTGTGTGATTCTCCAACACAGCATGCACCCTTCTCGAATTTCTGCTGCTTACCTATAAAAGGTGGAAAAGTCTGATGGAATATTTAAAAATCACAGATTTTAGAACCTGAACATTTGGCAGAGTACCATATATTGCGCAAAACTCTTTTTCCCTCCAGATTTTTTATTTCAAGAGAAAAATGACTTAAAGTCAGAGGGACCTGTAGCTGCTGCCAATGCCATGTGTCCACCTTTAGAAATTTTAATCACAGATTATTGGAGGTAGTCAAAGAGGAAAGCAACTTAACATGCTTTGGCACAACCTTAATTGCATGATAAATGTACTTCCAAATAACTCTGACCAAATTCCACTGGCTTTTAATTCAAGGATATAGTGATCTTTCATATTCCTTAGACATTCTGAATGCATCTTAAATACACATTACGAAAGCCATTATCTATACCTGAAAAGGCTTCCTGCTGGAAAGATTGAGGCGTTTCCTCATCCATCTGTTGCCTTGATTCCCAAATATCTGCCACAGCAGCTGTCTCTTGTGTTACTCCAAACTCTCTGGTAGATGGCCAGCCTATAAATATGCTTTCCAAACATGTGGTAATATAAGCGGAAGGTGCAGCCCCCTGCATCGGTGGCATTGAGGACAGGGCTGAGGAAAGTAGCTCTGTTTTGGAAAACCTGTGGCTCCGAAGATTCTATGTAGAGATAGTGTCCTTTAGCTGTGCCCAAGGTATGAGCCTTCATTGGCCCTGTATTAAGTGTTGAAGTTGGACCGTGCTTCCTGGTCCAATCAACGTCGTCTTCTGTATCTTGTTCCCAGTTACAGATTCCATTTTCAAAGTTACATTGGAACTCAGGTACTGAAATTGGCATGAAATAACAACAAAAAAATAATTAAGGACAAAAAACATGATTAAGAATACTTGTTGATATTTGGCTCCTGCCAAGGTTAATGATTTTAATGTTTTTTAAATGCGACACTAAAAGTTTTTAAAAAGTGAATAAATCCTAGATTTATATCAAGTAATAATATTTTATAGACTGGGGGGGGGCATTACTTCAGCCATTATTTTCCAAATGCCTTTTATACCCATCCTTCACCATTTCCAGCACTATAACTTTATGCAAATGATGAGGGCACCATGACCGACTCAATACTATAAACTTCTGGCTCAGTCGATTTCAGCCTTAGCCAAATGTCCCAATCACCAGTGAATGTTAAAAATCAAAACAAAACAAAAAACATGAAGTTCCAGAACTTATCTTAAGGGATGTTGATTTATTTTTTTAAAGATTTATTTATTAAAAAAAAAAGATTTATTTATTTTAGAGAGAGAAAAGGGGGGTCAGGGGACAGAGGGAGAGATAATCTCAAGCAGGCTCTCCACTGAGCACAGAGCCCTACAGGGGCTCAGTCTCACAACCCTGAGATTATGACCTGAGCCGAAATCAAGAGTTGGATGCTGAACCAACTGAGCCCCCCCAGCCCCCCCGGAGATGTTGACTGAACTGCCACAAATAGTGCGGTTGAACATCAAGATAATTCATTATCTCCCTTGGCGATTCTAACATGCAGAACTGAAGAGTCATACTTTAATAGAGTCCAATCTTTCAGAATCACCTGATGTGTACAGCATAATTGCTTGCTCCATGGCGAAGCTCCATACCAGCACTACCTGGTTAGATATGGGGGACCGAGCAATCCATATTTTTAACAAGTATTCAACATGATCCTGATGCCAGCATTTTCCAGACCTCAGGCTGAAAAACTCCTCCCTTTGGTTTCATCTTGCCCCAATTCCACATTTCCCTCCATCAGTGCCAGAAAGACCATTCTTCTGCCTTCCATGGCAATTTATCATTTTCTTCCTGTACATACATGCTCATTTAATCCAAACTGAAATCTAAGCTCTTCTTTCAAGCTTTACCTTTCCCAAGTTAAATTAACTTCCTGTTTGTCCCTGGCCAGCCTTTTCTTAGCATACACCACCTTCCCCACTTGCCTTAAACACCTCACTCCTCTCTCCTTCTCTATTTATGCCTCCTGTTGTGCTGCGGGCTCTTGGCAGCATCTCCTGAGAGGCAGTCTTTTCTTCTCACTGGATTGCAGCTCCTTTGAGCTGGAGCTTTTAAGCTTAAAACTCCTTCCAGGCACTAGAAGAATTCAAAGCACTTATAAAGGATTGACTAGCCCCTCGTCACCTAGCTTATCTACCACAATTTCCAGAATATAGTAATGTAGTCATTTTCAGGATGTGAACATTTTGTTGACAACAAGGATTTGTTTTTAGAATAAAAACATTTAGCATTATTTGGGTAGAAGGAACAGGAGTTAGAATTAATGCATAGTTTTACATTTTAGCTTCATTCACCGAAGTTAATATTTTTTAAACATATAAATGTCAGCTGTCCTTTCACTATTCATCTTAGTAAATGCACTTGGTGCCAAAGGGGAATAAATATTCTGAAACAATAAATATAAGCAAATGTGGATAAATGCAGCCGGGCTAGAACAAATCATCTGTCTTTGAAAACTACGGAACAGGAGCTTAGAACTAATGATGGGAGCCCAGTGAGTAAATGTCAAATGGGAGATGAGCTTTTGTTTGATATTTCCTCACTTGTGACTAATCAAGCCCAGCTGTGACGTGAACTGGGGACCCACAGCATACTCTCCGGGTGTCAATCTTTGGCTGTGGAGCAGAAGGAGAATATCAAGCTGCTAAGTTTTTTGACATAAAACTGGCACTAAAGCCAACAGATTTTGATATTGCCTGTCTTCATATTGACTGTATGTTCAATCTCTATTTTGAAAGGGAATGCACGTAGCTCCACCTTCAAATAAAAAACCCTATCTCTAAACGTAGGAAGATTTAGGAAATAAAACATAGATTTCTGGATGCCTAATGCTTTCTATGGAATCCAGGAACACATTTATATGGAAAGCTGCGAGAGAAACTGACACTCTGATACCACTACTGTTCTCTTTCACTAATATTTAGTCACAAGTAGTATTTTGATTATTATAGTTGTACTGACATAACTCCATCTAAGTTAATAGTAGTTTTAAGGATAATTTGCTTTTTTTTTTTTTTTGAGGAGTGGGCTTCGGAGAGCTTCAGAAAGATGAAAAAGCTTTCTAAAGCCACAAAAATAAATTACCTTGGGGACAAGTTACACTTCTTATGTTAGCCATTGTCTAAATTATCAACTTTATTTATATCCACTCAAAGAATTAGTTGTGTAATGAGATGCATGGTAATTCTGACTTCAATCCACCTGACTGTATCAAAGATCACATATATGCAGCATGCTGTACAATAATTTATATGGAAGTTTCTTAATGCAGTGTTTCCTATGATGCACCAAGCATTTTATGGCTTCACTTTGGTTTATAATTAGCCTCTCAATGTAATAGGCATATAGCTTGAATTTTAAGAATTGTTGCTATTTCTGGACAAAGAAAGATGCAAATTCTTTTTCTGATTGATTTTGTAATTGAAGTAAAAAACAGCTATAAGCTTCTGATTCATTTTCAGGAGCAAGTGCAATGGGCACTACCTGGTGCTAGGTTTATTAAATTATAAAATGTATACAATCATCAGATACCATAAACTTTCTGGTAATTTAAACCAGAAACTCAAGACTTACCTTTGACACAGCACTCCCTGCTCCCTATAGCCAAAACATCATCAAATGTCCCTCCTAACTATTTCCCCAAACATCAGTCCCTCCATCTCCATCACTGCCGCTGTGATACAGGCTGCCCACCCCTCCTCAGTGGATTATCGCAATGGCCTCCTGATGGGTCTCCCAAATCCACTCTCCTCCAATCCACTTATCACTCTGTATCTACACTGACATGTTTTAATATGCCAATTTTATTATACCACTTTCCTTCTTAAAAACCCTCAAATGAAGAAAAACTTTCCTAATATAGACTATAAATATCTGCAAATCTGGCCTCCTTCACATTTCTGTCCTTATACTGCACCCTATCTCTCCTTCACCTCCTCGCTCCTACCGCACTGGCTGGCCTCCATCTGCTACACGGTCACATATCAGGGCTTTTGCATATATATGCTTTGACTTTTTTATTTTCAGATCTCAGCTAAGTCATCTCCTTTAGAAAGTTTAATACCATTATTATAAAGTCACCGCACTCCTCTCCGTATCTCCCATCAAAGCTTCCAGTTTGTATTTTTAAAACAATATTTGAATAATATCTACTTCTCAATTAGACTGTAAATTCCATGAGATCTGAAACTCAGTCATTGTGGTTAGCACTTTATCTATAGTATCTAGTTAATAAGTCCACATAACAAATATCGGTAACCTGATTAATCAACCACTCATCACGGTCGTCAACTCTGGAACAATGTTTCCTGTCTTTGCCTTGATTGGCTAGAAAACAGTGAACAAATCAAGATCTCCACTGTAAAAATACGATGGACCAAAATAATAATAATAATTAATAATAATAACAACAACAACAACAAAGCACTTACCACAGTCAACCTCATCAGTATGATCACCACAATCATCTACCAAATCACATAACAGAAGTTTTTCTATGCAAGCCTTGCTGCGTCGACAGCAGAAAAAGTCCGGCTCTTCACAGCTCTCTGCAGGAAGAGAAAGGGTACAATTTTCAAATCTGATGTCATCAATAGCTGAGACTCCATCATAAATGCCAAGACTGACTTTATCTAGTGACAAATGGAAGGGCTGAGTAAGGCGTCCAAGCTGAATAGTGGCCTGTGACCACTGGTTGCCCTGGTTACACAATACTCTCCAGAGTACTGTAGAGTCGTTGGAATCTTCCACATGTAGCTGTAGCTCAGCTGCTCCCACTGACAGACCATGGTCATAAAACCTGAAAAAGAACAAACACAAGGAATGGAAATGATTTATTGCATAGACTAAATATTTAACTTATAGGCTCTTCCACTCAGTCAACCGTTGATTAATAATTAGCTACAATGGACGCCTTTATTTCTTGCAGTAATCATTGCTGCTCATATGCGAGAGCTTATCTGCTGAGGTGCATACTCTGGCTCCAGGACCCTGGGAGCCTTTCTCAAGGAGTCCCATCTAGAACAGAGGAGGCAGAGTTAATTAAATTATAATCCACTGTTGGAGGGAAAGAGTCTCTTTCATCTAAAGAAAGAACACAACAAATACTGATAATGTGCTTCTAAGTAAAATGCTAATTGTATAAATATAACAGTACCTATTTTTAAAGGCAAACCAAGGGCAAATCATAAAGTCTAACAAGTGCAGAAGTACGCCTGCAACCACCGGGTTGCTGGGGTAGCTGACCACAGTTTCTAGTATTTACCAGAAGGAAAGTATGCATCCAGGTCCTGCCTGGCTAAACGTTGGGCTCTGGAGTTTGGCAACTTGTGACAAGCTTCTGCTTTCTTCAGAATGAACATAAAATGCCCTATTGAGATACAAATACAAATTGTAAGTTAGCCGACTGAGTTGAGGCACCTGCCTCTTAACCTTGTACTAAGCTCTGTGTCTGACTAAAATTAAGACTATACAATCAAAAATCAATAAATATGATGAGTCAAATTTGCTCTTATGAAAACTAAACTAGTATCTACCTCCAGGTTGAAAATCATGCAAAAAGTTAATAATTTAAGTGAATTCAGCCAAAAGCATATCTATACTCCCTCCCCACCACCCTTAAAGGAGTCATTTCACACTAACAACATAAACGTAATTGACACTATTTAGCTATTTGTCACACTATTTGTTGCAGTAACATAGAGCTTTAAATGCTTATCTTTCTCTTAAGAGGCCTGACCAAGGGTGAACAAAAGCCTCTCCTTGCTTATTACCTTCAGTTGTGTTGGGAGTATGATCCCTAGGTGGAGCCTGTTGCTCAAATTCAGCCAAAAGGTTACTTCTAGAGTTCCATACCCAATCAAAATGGTCACCACTAATTGCTTCAAACCAACCACAGCTATCTGCTTCAAAGTCACATTTGGAGCCTGAAAAACAAAATGTGACTCCTAGGATGGCTCTCCGGAGTATTCATATACTTTAGAATCGTAAAGCTCAACTGAAATACCTTGTTATACTTCTCTAAGTACATTAAAGGATACATTTGAGGAAAAAATGGATCCTATCTGATCTGAAAGAAATAAAAACCAGAGTTGTGCTTTCCATACTGAAAAATTAATAAAGCAGAATTATCAATTTAAGAAATTACATTTTTACCAAATAATTTTTCAAAGAAACAGCATTATTCAGCTATATTGAGTATAGAATTGCCAAGGTCTACCTAATTTATTCGATACTCATGTTATTTCTCTGCCACTATGACATTATTTGGAAGACTTCATTGTTCCTACAGATTATTTTATACTAAAATATGAAAAGTAGCTACTTCAAAAAGATTAAAATTTGAAAAACCAAGATTATTATAATTAATATTACGTTCACCACCAATTTTGTAGAGCTTAATATTTCCCAAAGTATTATATGCATTGCATAATATTTATAGGGCAGAATAATTTGACCCACTTTTCAGGAAATAGGTAAGAAATAGTTAATTTCCACAAAGCCATTAGAAAAGAGGAAGAGAAAGACAGGACTGAGAAGTTATAATAATAGTATGAATTATAGCTAATATTTAATAGATACCTATGTCATAGACCCTGTACTAAACACTTTATATAGATCCAACTTTCACAATAGCCCAAGGAAGAAAGGAAAGTTCAGGGAAGTTATTAATCTAACTAAGGTCATAGAGTTAGGAAACTATGTAAATGGATTGAAATCCAAAGATTTTTCACTTCAATGATAATTATGACAGGTTAGGGGAAAAATACTAAGAATATTTAAAACTACATTTTTATAGGCCATCTCTGTTTATAAATACATAATATATAAATAACTCATAAATATACCTAGATTTCAGTGGTTTCAAAGTATGTAGTTGCCATTTCAATCCCTGAGAAAGTAATGCTTTTGATTCCTTTTTCAGACAATTAAAAAAAAACAAAGGGGGACACCTGAGTGGCTCAGTGGTTGAGCATCTGCCTTCGGTGCAGGGCATGATCTCAGGTCCAGGGATCAAGTCCCACATCAGGTTCCTGCGGGGAGCCTGCTTCTCCCTCTGCCTATGTCTCTGCCTCTCTGTCTCTCATGAATAAATAAAATCTTAAAAAAAAAGGATCCAGGAGTTCTTTTACGAAAATACAGAAAGAAAACAAGTTATTGCTACTATGGAATAGCTATCACACATAGTTCCCTGGAAAGGGAGCCTTATTGTCTATTGTCTGCTATCCAAGGAGATACCAATGTAGAAATAAATGAATATACTAATGGTGGTAAAATTTCAGAAACCACTGTGGCAATTTTCTAGTTTTATTAGATAAGATCCATCAAAGACAGCAATTTTTAACAGATGCTTTGCTGCTAAAATTTAAATATGCCTATCTAATATACTGTGTTCCCAAATATTTAGATTTCTATACACATTTTAAAAACTCACCTCAGCTGTTCAGAGATGTAATAAACCAGCTGAAATTAATTTAGCTAGCTGTTAACCAAATATACACTTCATAAGAACAGCTATTAAAAATTCTGTATGTCGGGACGCCTGGGTGGCTCATCAGTTGAGCAACTGCCATCAGTTCAGGTCGTGATCCCAGGGTCCAGGATTGAGTCCCACATTGGGTTCCCTGCAAGGAGCCTGCTTCTTCCTCTGCCTAAGTCTCTGTCTCTCTCTCAGTGTTGTTCATAAATAAATGAATAAATAATCTTAAAAAAACAGTCTTTTCTGACTTAGAGATATAATATTCTGGGTAAATTTTAACAATTGAGGTTCAAAGATTGTTCACTTTTCTGGAGCCTCACTATTGACTTTCTTAATTATCATCATTATCAGAAACAGCATAATTTGCAAGAACCATAGTTATCACTACTTCAGGGTTTATTGTATACCAAGCTTTGTGCTAGAAGCTGTTATGCTCATCATAGGATATCTGTTGACATAGTTTCTTTTTTAATTTTTTAAGATATTATTTATTTATTCATGAGAGAGACAGAGAGAGGCAGAGACATAGGCAGAGGGAGAAGCAAGATTCCCACAGGAGCCTGATGCAGGACTCGATCCCAGACCCCAGGATCATGCCCTGAGCCAGAGGTGGACGCTCAACCACTGACCCACCCAGGTGTCCCTGACATAAAGTTTCTAAAACTTATTTGTCTATTTCTATTTCTATGGATATGAGTAAAAAACCTAGTGACTCTATAGCAGCTTTTAATTATTTTCAGTAAAATTACTCTTGTTGCCACTATTAGTTATATAAATATAATTATAGTAGCTACCCCCAAAGAAAGGATGTTAGGGGATATTTGGTAGAAAGACACACAGGCTCCTACACTATCACTGTCACGTTGAGAGCTTTTCACTAGGAGAGAAGAAATTAAATTTATGTAGGAGCCAAGGAACCTTGGCAGGGTGATGGATACAGAATCAGATGGTTTTATATCAGACTCACTGTTAGAACTTCTTTGATGGTTTGAGATGATTCCTACAGAGAATCATGTATAAGAAATAAACATGAAATGAGCAAAGCACTGGAGCTGATAATTTGGGTCTCATGCAAAGACTTAAAAATTTAAAGAAGGGTACTCTTTGATATATACCCAAAGGAGCCCAAAACACATCCACACAGAAACCTGTACATGGCAATTCCTAACTGCCAAAACATGGAAGCAAAAAAAAAAAAAAAAAAAAAAAAGTCCCTCAATAGGTGAATGGACAAACTGTACTATACCCAGACAGTGGAGTGTTGTTCAGCACTAAAAATAAATGAGCTATCAATCCATGAAAAGCCATGGAGGAAACTTAAATGCATGTTACTAAGTGAAAGAAACCAGGCTGAAAAGGCTCCATACTGTAGGCTTTCAACTATTTAACATCTGGAAAAGGCAAAAATATGAAATGAGTAAAAGGAGGAGTGGTTGCCAGAATTTAGAGGTGGGGGGAAGGCTGATGAGGTGATTCACAAGAGTATTTTCAATACAAGAGCAATGTCATGAAAATACTTTGTATGATACCATATTGACAAATAGATTTTACCACACATTCTTCCAAACCCACAGAATGTATCACACCAAGAGTGGACCATACTGGGCTTTGAATAATTATGATGTATCAGTGTCGAATCATCAGTTGTGACAAATGCCCCCCTCCCCTGCCCGCTGGGAAATCTGATGTAGGAGATGCTCTCTCTCTCTCTCTCTCTCTCTCTCTGTGTGTGTGTGTGTGTGTGTGTGTGTGTGTTTAGGGCAGGAGAGGTATGTGGGAAATCTCTACTTTTTCCTCAACTTTTCTGTGACTTGAAAACTGTTCTGAAAAAAAAAAGTCCTAATAATTAATTAGTTGAGCTGCTGAAGAAAAGTCTGAGCTAGCAGAGGTTATTTCATGAAGTTTAAGGAAAGAAGCCATCTCTATGACATAAAAGTGCAAGGTGAAGCAACAAATGCTGATGCAGAAGCTGCAGCAAGGTATCCAGAAGTTGTAGCAAAGAGAATTAATGAAGGCAGCCACACTGAACCGCAGATTTTCAATGTAGATTAAACAGCCTCATAGTGGACGTTAGGACTTTCATAGCTAGAGAGAAGTCAATGTCTGGCCTTAAAGCATCAAAAGACAGGCTGACTCTCTAAGTTAGGGGCTAATGTAGCTGATGACTTTAAGCCAAAGCCAATGCTCATTTACTGTTATGAAATTCCTAGGGCCCTTCAGAATTATGCTAAATCCCTTCTATCTGTGCTCTATAAATGGAACTGCAAAGCCTAGATGACCGTACATCTATTTATGACATGATTTCTTGAATGTTTTAAGTCCACTGTTGAACTGACTGCTCAGAAAAAAAAAAAGATTCGTTTCAAAATATGACTGCTCACTAACAACGCACCTGGGCACCCAAGGGCTTTGACAGAGAGGTACAGTGAGATTAATGCTGTTTTTCTACCTCTAATACAACATCCATTCTGCAGCCCATGGATCAAGTGGTCATTTTCAACTTTCAAGGCTTAATATTTAAGAAACACATTTCATACAGCTATAGATGCCATAGATACTGATTTCTCTGATGGATGTGGGAAAAGTCCATTGAAAGCCTTCTGGAAAGGACTGACCACGCTAAATGCTATTAAGAACATTTGTGATTCGTGAGAAGCATTCAAAATATCAACAGAAATAGGAATTTGGAAGAAGTTGACTCTAAACCCCAGGGATGACTTTGAGGGGCTCAAGACTTCAGTGGAGGAAATAACTGCAAATGGGGTGGAAACAGCAGGAGAACTAGAATTAGAGGTAGAACCTGAAGTTGTGACTGAACTGCTGCAATCTCATAATAAAACTTGGATGAAATAAGTCAGTTAGAAAAAGATCAATACCATATCATCTCTCTTATATGTGGAATTTAAGAAATAAGACAGATGAACATAGGGGAAGGGAAAACAAAAAAAGAAGCAAACCACAGGAGACTCTTAGCTACAGAGAACAAACTGAGGGCTGCTGGAGGGGAGATGGGTGAATTGGGTGATGAGTATTATTGGTTGCACTTGTGATGAGCACATGATTTTATACATTAGTAATGAATCACTGTACTCTACTTCTGAAACCAATATTGAACCACATGCTAACCAACTAGAATCTAAGCAAAAACTTAAAATTTTTAAAAAAGTACTAATGCCAAAAATGAAGGCTTTAAAAGTGGGGGGAAAAACTTGAACAGATTAGGAGTTGCTTCTTATGGATGAAAAAAGAATATAATTTCTTGAGACGTAACCTATTCCTACTCCTGGGAAAGAATCTGTAAAGATTGTTGAAATGGCAATAAGGGATTCAGAATATTACATAAACTTAGTTGATAAAGCAGCAGCAAGGTTTGAGAAGACTGACTCCAATTTTGAAAGAGGTTGTACTGCGGGTAAGATGCTATCAAATAGCACCATATCCTACAGAGAACTGTTCATGAAAGGAAGAGCCAATTGATGTAGCAAATTTCATTGCTGTCTGATTTTAGCAAATTGGCACAGCTACTCCAACCTTCAGTGACTACCACCCAGACCAGGCAGCAGCAATCAACGTAGAAGCAGGACCTTCCACCAACAAACAATTATGACTCCTTGAAAATTTGTATGATAGAATTTTCTAACAATAAAGTACTTTTTAATTAAGGTATGTACATTGTTTCTTTAGACATAATACTACTGCACACTTAACAGGCTAAGGTATAGTGCAAACATAATTTTTATATGCACTGGAAAAGCAAAGAATTCATTTTATTGTGATACTTGCTTAGCTGCAGTGGTCTGGAACAAAAACCACAATATCTCTGAGGCGTAGCTATGATAACTGTAAGTCCACTAGGTTAACTCTCCCTGTTTATCTCTCTTTCTTGCTAGATTTCATGACCCTCCTTGAAAGTTACATGAAGGAGGACAAAAGTTATTTGAGTGTTCTAGTACATTGAGGTTCTACTTTATTTGATTTGATTAAGCAGAGGTTATTATAAGCTTTAAATACATTAAAACTATGCATACTATTTTAGAATATGTTCTCTACTCATCGTATTTCTTTGAGCTTCAGGCTTTTTCACGCATTCAAAAGGAGTTATAATAATTTTGGAGTTGTAATGTTAAAATAACTGTAGTCTTCATCAAAAGTTAATATTCATTAGTTATTTAAAGCATAAAATAGTCAAATATTTGTAAAAGTACCATGAAATCAAAAAGACTGCTATATGAATAAATAGATGAAATCTTTTAAAGGAACACCAATGCACAAACAGTAACACTTTACATTCAAAATTATTGCATTTGAAGTAGCAATTATTAATTACATTATTCTACACATGGTTTTAAGGATCTCCTGTAATCTGACCAGCAGAGGTACTATTGGGACATAATTCTCCAGGGTCTCTCATGTTTCTGCATGTCCTATAAGCTGAGCCATTAACTGCCCCTTTGTTCCAGACCATCCTTTTAAGGATATTAAAATAGTAAATGCTCATGAAAAATAGAGGTAGTGACTCCATCTATAAGAGAGGGCAAATTATTGTCTTGTATAATATAATAAGGAAAATGTACTCCTCTTAAACATAGGTCAGACACATTTGCTTGAATCCCACTATAAGATTTGGGTTCCATAAACACAGGCTTTCTTAGCTGTGATGCATAACCTATTTCTCATGCATATCAGCCTGGGCCCCTCTGAGCTGCTCCTGGGACTCAGGGAGCAAGAGGAACTAAGGCAAACAGGACATTTATGCTGGGTGTTACACCATTAATAATAAATCCTTTAGTCTCTGAACCAGAAGTCTCACCTATTTTGGCAGCATCCATAGAACTACACAGGCTAACTTGCTAGCTTATAAGTAAAGTTTCAGACTCTTCACATTTCTCAACACATCCTACATTAAATATTATGTATATACATATAAAATACATATATATATATATATATATATATATATATATATATATATATATATAG
Organism: Canis aureus; assembly: GCF_053574225.1. Classification (NCBI taxonomy): domain Eukaryota; kingdom Metazoa; phylum Chordata; class Mammalia; order Carnivora; family Canidae; genus Canis; species Canis aureus. The sequence goes on along the minus strand of NC_135615.1, from coordinate 5,475,242 downwards.
TGCTCACCAATAGGGAGCCTAAAATCTAGCATGGGAAATTTATAAACAGGAAATTATGACAACAGAATAACAAGTACTCATTCATTCACTCTTCATTCACTTGACAAAGATGTACTGCGTACACACTATATGTTTGGCACAGGTATAGAGTCTTCTAAGAAGACAGAAAAGTAAAATGGGGAAAAGAAAACAGAAAAAAATCTCTGTCTTCATGGCATTTAAATAATGTGAGTGAGAAAGGTAGGGATACTAGGTGAGATATTGAAAAACAAAAGAAATAGGTAAGACATATATAATTCATTTAATGATAATAAGGCAAAAAAAAAAAAGAGAAAGGAATAGAGCATGACAGAGTAGGGTTGAAAATTCACAGATGGTGATCAAGGGAGGTGTCCTAGAAAACCTGACAACTAGGTAAACTCAGAGCAATCACTTTAATTTTTTGGCCTTAATTTTGAGGTATTGGAAACAATTAGGGATGCTTTAACAAATTCTGACTTAATCCCATCCCCATGGCTACTGTACTGAGAAAAGATAAAAATAAGGTGACATCAGCAAGAAAAGGAGATTTCAAAAATTCCGATAAGGAATGATAATGGTCTGGACCAGGGAGGTAATGAGGAGATAAAAACGAGGCATTCTGGTTATATTTTAAAGGCAGACATGATAGAAATAACTGGCATCAGTTACAAAATGTAAAAAAAAGATGAATCCATATGATTTTGAAGTCTTTGACCTGAGCATCTGAAACAATGGCAACGGGGGCGGGCCAGGATGCAAAGGAGTGGGGTCCTCCACACACCGGCCCCACCAACACCCCTAGATAACTTTCAAACCATCCTGAACACCTCAAATTCGAACTGAGATGTAAAGAACGCTACAGAGAGAAGGCTTTTCGCTTCTGACAAGGCAGGAAGGCGGAAAACAATAAAATAAAAAAGAATCCGGTGGGGGAGGGCCGCGAGGAGCCGCCGAGGCCGGGGAGAGCCTCGGGACAGGGCGCCCCGCCCGGGAAGCGGGCACGTTGACAATCCCCACGACTCTTCCCGGACGGAAAGGCGCTCAGCAGGGACCCGGGCGGGATCCCGGGGCGCCGGGGAGAGCGCGCCCCACAGCCGCCCATCTCCGTAAAGGGCCGGAGCGCGCCCCGCGGGGCCTGGGGGCGCAGCCGGAGGGTCGGGCGGGGCTCCGGGCGGAGGGGGCTCCCCGGGAGCGCGACTCCAGCGGCGCAGGCCCCGGACCCCAGGCCTCCGGGGGACACAGCCGGGATCCTGCGCTGCCCCGGGACGGGCCGAGGCGGGGAGGGCCCAGGACAGCGAGGAGGCTCCTGCTCCGGCGCCCCGACCTGTGCAGATCGGCGCCCCCGCCCCGGGAGCACCCAGGCCCCTGCGGACTGGGAGCCGCGGTGGTCACGGCGGGAGCGGACTCCAGGGCTGGGGAGACCTGGCCGCCGCCTGTGGGGTTGTCCCTCCTGGTGTCACCCTGTGCCTGGGAGAGGCGGGGCTGCCAGGGGACAGGGGCCTCACCGGGGCAACAGCTCCCCCTGAGCCCTACACCCGGCAGGGGGGCGGGGCAGCGCCCAGGTGCACACACCTGCGAGTCAGCACAGCAGCCCCTCCCCCGAAGACCAGCTGGAAGGTCAGGGCAAGAGCAAGTTCACCGAGCAGCACTGGAAAGCTCCAGGGCAAGTCCAGGGATTTACACGATATAGAACCAGAGGGTACCCCTCCTATTTTTTTCCTGCCTATTCCACTACAACTTGTTTTTATATCAGACTGTAAATTTTCTTTTTTTTCCTCTTTCCCACCTTACTACAATATTTTACCAACTCTTCATTTTTAAGATGCTTCCTTTTTGACTTTCAAATTTCTACAATGACACGTCCTAGATATACTTTCCACTTCTAGATTCCCTACAACATACTCAATTTTGGGATATATACAAGATATGGTTTTTGTTTTGTTTTGTGTTTTCTCTCTGCCTCATTTTGTTCTACAATGGCACAAGTTCATACCTTCTAAACCATGCCAGCATGCACCCAGAACCAAGTGGTATACCGTGCTGGTTCATTCTGTGAGATTATACTCTCTCTGCATTCCCATTCTGCCCCCCTCTTTTATTTCATTTATGTTTTGGTGGTCATTGGTGGGGCTCTCTACATGTATTTCTGGTTTATATAAATTTAGAACTGAGCATCTTCTAACATACAGAACTTAATATACTCAGAACCAAGAGGATCAACCAATCAACATACAGAACTTAATATACTCAGAACCAAGAGGATCATCCTCAACCAAGAGGATCAACCAAGAGGACCCCTCAGGTAGACTACGTTCTCCCTCCACTACAACTTCGTCACCACCACCATCTCCCTTTTTTCTTTTCTTTTTTCTCTTTTTCCTCTTTTGTTTTTTGTTTTGTTTTATTTTATTTTATTTTTTTACTTTTTCCTTCTTCTATGGTATTTTTGGCCTTTTATCTTTTATTGCTTTGTTTAAAAATTTATTTTTCACTTTAGTGGCCCTTTCCTTTAATTTTGTTCTCATCTTCGTTTTCATTTTCTGGTCTCTGACCTCATCAGAATCATCTACGGTGAAATTTACTTAGGTCGTGACTGATATTCCTGACTCAGCCCGTTCACACAGCCACTGTGCACTGAACAAAATGACTAGAAGAATTAACCACAAAAGAAAGAAGCGAAACAGTACTCTCTGTAACAGAGTTACAGAAAATGGGTTACAATTTGATATCAGAAAGCCAATTCAGAAGCCCAATTATAAAGCTCCTGGTGGCTCTGGGGAAAAAAAGCATAAAGGACTCTAGAGACTTTGTTACTACAGAATTTAGCTCTAATCAGGTTGGAATTAAAAATAAATTAAATGAGATGCTAGCCAAACTGATGTCCTAACAGCTAGGGTTAATGAGGGGGGGAGAGTGAGTAACATAGAAGACAAGGTGATAGCAAGGAAGAAAGCTGAGGAAAAAAGAGAAAAACAATTTAAAAACCATGGGGAAAGGTTAAGGGAAATAAATGACAGCCTCAGGAAACAACTGGGGTTCCAGAAGACGCCAAGAGGGAGAGAGAACCAGAAAGTATATTTAAACAAATAATAGCTGAGAACTTCCCTAATTTGGGGAGGGAAACAGGCATTTAGAGCCAGGAAATAGAGAGGTCACCCCCCAAAATCAATAAAAACTGTTCAACACCTTGACATTTAATAGCGAAACTTGCAAATTCCAAAAATAAACAGAAAATCCTTAAAGCAGCCAGAGACAAGAGATTCTTAACTTATATGGGGAGAAATATCAGATTAACAGCAGACCTCTCCACAGAGACCTGGCAGGCCAGAAAGGGCTGACAGAATATATTCATGGTACTAAATGAGAGGAACATGCAGCCAAAAATATTTATTCAGCAAGGCTGCCATTCCAAACAGGAGGAGAGATAAAGAGCTTCCAAGATAGGCAAAAACTGAAAGAGTATGTGACCACAAAACCAGCTCTGCAAGAAATATTAAGGGGAACACTGTAAAAAGAAGAGGACACCCAAATAAATAATCCCTAAAAACAGAGACTGAATAGGTATTACGATGACACTATATTCATATCTTTCAATAGTTTCTCTGAACATGAATGGGCTAAATGATTCCATCAAAAGACACAGGGCTTCGGCCTGGAAAAAAAATAAAATTAAAAAACCCATCTATTTGCTGTCTACAGGAGACTCATTTGAGAGCTAAGGACACATCCAGTCTGAAAATGAAAGGGTGGAGAACAAGTTACCATTCAAATGGTCCTCAAAAGAAAGCAGGGGTAGCAATCCTCACATCAGATAAATTAAAGTTTATCCGAAAGACTGTAACAAGAGATGAAGAGGGACACTGTATCATACTTAAAGTGTCTATCAAACAAGAATACCTATCAATCATGAATATTTATGCCCCTAATGTGGGAGCTGCCAAGTATATCAGTCAATTAATAACCGAAATAAAGACACACTTAGATAATACACTAATAGTGGGAGGCTTTAACATGGCACTTTCTGCAAATGACAGATCTTCTAAGCACAACATCACCAAAGAAACAAGGGCCTTAAATGATACACTGGACCAAATTTCACCTATATATACAGAATTTTGCATCCAAATGCAACTGAATACACATTCTCCTTAAGTGCATGTGAAACTTTCTCCAGAATAAACCACATACGGGGTCACAAATCGGGTCTCAGCCAATACCAAAAGATTGAGATTGTCCCCTGCATACTTTCAGACCACAATGCTTTGAAACTAGAACTCAATCACAAGGAGATATTTGGAAGAAACTCAAACACATGGAGGTTAAAGAGTACCGTGCCAAAAGATGAAAGGGTCAACCAGGAAATTAGAGAAGAATTAAAAGATTCATGAAACTAATGAAAACGAAGACACAACCTTTCAAAATCTTTGGGATACAGCAAAAGCAGTCCTAAGAGGGAACTACATCACAATACAAGCCTCCCTCAAGAAATTGGAAAAAATTCAAATACACATGCTAATCTTGCACCTAAAGGAACTGGAGAAAGAACAGCAAATAAAACCTACACCCAGCAGAAGAAGAGAGTTAATAAAGATCTGAGTAGAACTCAACGAAATAGAGACCAGAAGAGCTGTAGAACAGATCAAAAAAACCAGGAGTCGGTTCTTTGAAAGAATTCATAAGATAGATAAACCATTAGTCAGCCTCATTCAAAAGAAATTAGAAAATATTCCAATTATAAAATCATGAATGAAAGGGGAGAAATCACAATCAATACCAATGAAATACATACAATTTTAAAAACGTATTATGAGCAGCTATATGCCAATAAATTAGGCAATCTAGAAGAAATGGACGCATTTCTAGAACACCACAAGTTACCAAAACTGGAACAGGAAGAAATAGAAAACCTGAACAGGCCAATAACCAGAGAGGAAATTGAAGCAGTCATCAAAAACCTCCCAAGACACAAAAGTCCAGGGCCAGATGGCTTCCCATGGGAATTCTATCAAATGTTTAAGAAGAAACAATACCTATTCTACTAAAGCTGTTCCAAAAGATAGAAAGGGATGGAATACTTCCAAAATCATTCTATGAGGCCAGCATCACCTTAATTCCAAAACAAAAGAGCCCACCAAAAAGGAGAATTATACACCAATATCACTGATGAACTCAGATGCAAAAATTCTCGACAAGATACTAGCCAATAGGATCCAACAATACATTAAGAAGATTATTCGCTATGACCAAGTGGGATTTATCCCCCGGATGTAGGACGTTCAACACTCGTAAAGCAATCAATGTGATAGATCATATCAACAAGAGAAAAAACAAGAACAATATGATCCTCTCAATAGATGCAGAGAAATCATTTGACAAAATACAGCATCCATTCCTGAACAAAACCCTTCAGAGTGCAGGGATAGGGGGAACATTCCTCAGCATCTTAAAAGTCCTCTACAAAAGCCCACAGCAAATATTATTCTCAATGGGGAAACACTGAGAGCCTTTCCCGTAAGATCAGGAACAAGACAGGGATGTCCACTCTCACCACTGCTACTCAACATATTGTTAGAAGTCCTAGCCTTAGCAATCAGATGACAGAAAGAAATAAAAGGCTTTCAAATTGGCAAAAAGAAGCCAAACTCTCCGTCTTTGCAGATGACATGATACTGTACATAGAAAACCCAAAAGCCTCCACCCCAAGATTTCTAGAACTCATACAGCAATTTGGCAGTGTGGCAGGATCAAAATCAATGCCCAGAAGTCAGTGGCATTTCTATACACTAACAATGAGACTGAAAAAAGTGAAATTAAGGAATCAAACCCTTACAATTGCACCCAAAAGCATAAGATACTAGGAATAAACCTAACTAAAGAAGTAAAGGATCTATACCCTAAAAACTACAAAGTATTTCTGAAAGATATTGAGGAAGACACAAAGAGATGGAAAAATACTCCGTGCTCATGGATTGGAAGAATTAATATTGTGAAAATGTCTATGCTACCCAGGGCAATTTACATGTTCAATGCAATCCCTATCAAAATACCATGGACTGGGCAGCCCCACTGGCACAGGAGTTTAGTGCCGCCTGTGGCCCGGGGCCTGATCTGGAGACCCTGGATCGAGTCCCACCCCAGGCTCTCTGCATGGAGCCTGCTTCTCCCTCTGCCTGTGTCTCTGCCTCTCTCTCTCTCTCTCTGCATCTCTATGAATAAAAAAAATGCCATGGACTTTCTTCACTGTGTTGGAACAATTCATCTTAAGGCTTGTGTGGAATCAGAAAAGATTCTGAATAGCCAGGGGAATATTGAAAAAGAAAACCAAAGCCAGGGGCAACACAATGCCAGATTTCAGCTTGTACTACAAACCTGTGGTCATCAAGACAGTGTGGTACTGGCACAAAAACAGACACATAGATCAATGGAACAGAACAGAGAACCCAGAAATGGGCCCTCAACTCTATGGTCAACTAATAATTACCAAAGCAGGAAAGATTATCCACTGGAAAAATGAAGGTCTTCATTAAATTCTCTTCAATAAATGGTGCTGGGAAAATTGGACAACCACATGCAGAAGAATGAAACTAGACCACTCTCTTGCACCAGACACAAAGATAAACTCAAAATGGATGAAAGATCTAAATGTGAGACAAGATTCCATCAAAATCCTAGAGGAGAACACAGGCAACACCCTTTTTGAACTTGGCCACAGCAACTTCTTGCAAGATACATCTATGAAGGGAAGGGAAACAAAAGCAAAAATGAATTACTGGGACTTCATCAAGATAAAAAGCATTTGCACAGCAAAAGAAACAGTCAACAAAACTAAATGACAACCTACAGAATGGGAGAAGGTATTTGCAAATGACATATCAGATAAAGGGCTAGTATCCAAAATATATAAAGAACTTATTAAGCTCAACAGCAAAAAACCAAACAATCCAATCATGAAATGGGCAAAAGACATGAACAGAAATCTCACCAAAGAAGACAAAGACATGGCCCACAAGCACATGAGAAAATGCTCTGCATCACTTGCCATCAGGGAAATACAATTCAAAACCACAATGAGATACCACCTCAAAGCAGTGAGAATGGTGAAAATTAACAAGGCAGGAAACAACAAATGTTCGAGAGGATGTGGAGAAAGGGGAACCCTCTTGCATTGTTGGTGGAATGTGAACTGGTGCAGCCACTCTGGAAAACTGTGTGTGGGTTCCTCAAAGAGTTAAAAATAGAACTGTCCTATGACCCAGCAATTGCACTGCTGGAGATTTACCCCAAAGACACAGATGCAGTGAAAAACCGAGACACTTGCACCCCGATGTTTCTAGCAGCAATGTCCACAATAGCCAGACTGTGGAAGGAACTTTGGTGTCCATCAAAAGATGAATGGATAAAGAAGATGTGGTCTATGTATACGATGGAATATTACTCAGCCATTAGAAAGGATGAATATCATTTGCTTCAACGTGGATGGAATGGGATGGTGTTATGCTGAGTGAGGAAAGTCAATCAGAGGAGGACAAACATTATATGGTTTCATTCATTCAGGGAATATAAGAAATAGTGAAAGGGATTATAGGGGAAAGGAGGGAAAATGAGTGGGAAATATCAGAGAGGGAGACAGAACATGAGAGACTCAAGTATTGGAAATGAATGAGGGGTAGTGGAAGGGGAGACAGGTCGGGGGATGGGGTGACTGGGTGATGGACACTGAGGGGAGCACTTGACAGGATGAGCACTGGGAGTTATATGTTAGCAAATCAAACTTCAATTAAAAATATTTTTAAAAAATGAAACAATGGAAACACCATTTATGAAATGGAGAAGACTGTGAAGAAGTAGGTTTTCGGTGAGTTGGAAACAGGACCTATGTTTTGGACATGCTATATTTAAGATCCTGTTAGGTATTCAAGTAATCATGTCTAGCAGAGACGTAGATATATTAATCAGTCTGTACCTCAGGTGAAAATTTCAGGCTGGAGATATAAATCAGAAAATAATCAAAGTGGCAAGAATAAGGCACAAAAATAAGAGAAAGATTAAGAGTGATTCCTAATGTCAAGGACATCAAGTCAAGTAGCTATTAAACTATCAATGTCAAAAGCTGGTGATAGGTTTGATGAAGGTTGAGAAGAGACCCCTGGATCTAAATCACTGGTGACTTTGATGAGAACAGTGTCTGCTTGATGGTAACAGCAAAGCCCTCACTAAAGTGAATTAAAAAGAAATTCTAAAGATAAAAGCTAAAGGCAATATATATAATTATTTTTAGGTATATATTTTGTAAAGAAAAGGGGAAAATGATGTGATAGCTGAGGAAGAATTAGGATGGAGAGAAAAACATTTTTTTTAAGATGTGAGATACAAAAACTGTCTTTAGGCCAATAGAAAAGTCTCTGGAGTCATGTCAGGCAGGCATGGGTTCTACTTACAGGAGAAAGGGGTGACAATTGCTGGGAGCATGGACAGTTTATCCAGGATAAAGGAGAAAAGAGAGTTTGTAGATAGGTTGAAGGCTTGTTGGAGCTTACTAAAATCTTTCTGATTGTTCCTATTTTCTCAGTGAAATAAGATATAAGATCATCAGCTGAGGCTAGGGACATGAACGCTGAAGATGGATATTAAAGACAGGAGAAAAATGTGCTATACCCTGAGGTAAATGGGTGAGTGAATGGAGTAGAGAAATACAATGATTCCTCGGAAGTACAAGGACAAAATTAAGGCAGTGATCATCCATATACAGTGAGGACAGACAACACTGCTTTGTTTTCTTCCCCAGCCACATTCAGCTGGGCAGCTGAGGGGGCTGAGAGGCACAGTTAATCTGTTAGTGCTGGGCAGCTCAGGTGGCTCAGCAGTTTAGCACTGCCTTCAGCCCAGAGTGTGATCCTGGAGACCCAGGATCGAGTCCCACATCAGGCTCCCTGCAGGGAGCCTGTCTCTCCCTCTCTCTCTGTCCCTTTGTGTCTCTCATGAATGAATAAATAAACCTTTTTATGAAAATCTGTTAGTGCTTTAGTGACTATCAAAGGACAACAAGGAAGTTGAAGGTCGACGTAAGGCAGTCATTCCAATATGAAGCAATGGAATTTAAACTGCCTAAGAAAGGAAGTCAGATATGAAAGGATGAGAGACACTGAAGTGTTGGTATGATCAGCAGATTGTAGGTACTGGTAACACTGGTATATTGATGGAATGGTAGAAACACAGGAAGAGAGCTAAAAATGGTAGGAAGTAGCTAAAAAAGGAAGATGGTTGCAGATTAGGGGTTCTAGTTACTGCTAAGAAAACACATACTACTTTTCATGCAAAAGGGAGAATGACTCAGAAGGTGGAACCAAGAGTCCAGACAACAGAAGTAAGAACCCATATCTAACAACCAAATTAAAGAACTCCAGCTCAAGTTTTCCCAGCTACATTTCAAAACTGCTTTGAACCAATGACTTCTTTTTCTACCTTCCATTCTCCCTCTCCTTTTTAACTAAAATGTCAGGTGTTATCCTGATGTCAATCTTATGATTATATGTTAAGAATTTTGGAAGCAGATAACTTCTATAGTTAATTTCACAGGTCAACAGATGGAAGGAATTGTGTCTAGGAGATATACTACATTTACCTGATAATTTGCGTGATGATTTCTAGACTTACAGAGAGACTAGATTTAATTGAAGATTTGGGCTTTTTATTGTGGCTATAATGGAGTGAGGTCCTTGGAAATCATGGGAAAAGTTGAATGCATTTTGTATATGAGAGGAATCACAGGGACCAGCGATTAAATTACAGTAAGCAGATTTGTAACATAGCCCTCATGCTCTCCAACCCCTGCTGTTATAACATTATTAAGTTATGTTACATGGCAAAGGAGTTTTGCCAATGTAACTAAGGCTACTAATCAGTTGATCTTAAGATATGAAGCTATCTGTTTAAACTAACCTAATCAAATATAGTCATGACTACCATTATTAACATGTACTCATTAATGAAATTTCACAATCCAAATATAATTATGAGATCCTGATGAGCCTGAGTTAATTTATATTTCCATATATACATATATGGAAATATGTGTATACATATATCACAATTTATGTATGTGTATATATAGCCCAAAATATATAGTGTATGTATGTGTGTATCCCAAAGAAGATAAATTTAGATTCTTGCTAACTCTGAAAATTTAAGAGACAGTGGCATCACCAAGATGCTGACATAGGTCATTTCTGCTTTATTCCCCTTCAGAAAAACAACTACTGATGAACAAGACACAGCTGAGAAAATCCTAGAATAGAGATGATACTGAAACATCCCCTGCATCACAGAGACCAAGATAGACTGTATTAGAAGCGTAAGAGAAGCAACTCCTTTCTGACTACTTTGTCTTTCTCCCAGACAGGAGCAACACCACATGGAAAGGTCTTCCCTGAACCTCCAGTTCCCCCCAAAAGAAGCGAACTCAAGGGGACAATCAGCACCACCACCACTGCAGATTACTTCATGAGAGCCCCTACTCTGGTCTCGTGCCATGAGAATTGCAGGGGAAACTGTGAGGCTTGCAATAACCAACACACAGATCTTGGCAGATGCAATTCATGACTACAACTCCCTAAGTGATTAGTAATCCAAGTAGTGGCCCCAACCAGCAGCTTTGCTCATCACCAGAACCAAGTGTGGGACAAACTGTGATCAGAGAACTCACTGGAGTACATATCTGCTTGATTTGGGTTCTCATACAAGTTTTGCTGACTCTAGAAACTATATCCAAGCAAGAAGTTGTAGCTCCATTTGCTGGGGAAACTGTCTTCTGGTCCATCTTGCCAGAGGGCACTGACAAGAAAACCTAAAAGCTGTATAGCTCAGCAATACTCCAACCAAGAGGTGTGTGGGTGGTTCGGACAGTCCCCGAGGCAAAGCCAGTACAGGGTATGAAAAATTCCCCTGCTGCACCCAGGCAGGGGAATTAATTCACAGTGAAGGCTGAGGGTGCATCATGGCCTCACCCATAAGAAAAACTCGTTTGGGGAACATGTGAGCAAGGCCAGGAGGCACCCCTCCCAACCCCACCCAAGCAAGTAACCTGAAACACAGCCACACCCACTGTGGCTCCCAGGCCCCATCTGACCAGAAGGGCTGGCAAGGATATCTGGAAGCTCTGTAACCAACAATGTGTAAGCCAATAAGCAGAAAGGCAGAGCTAACTGTCTAGAGCAAAGCCAGTACCAGGTGTCGAGGGGTGGCCTGCTGTACCTAGGCAGAGGAATTAACTCATAGCCAAGGTAGAGAGTAGCTTCTGGCTCTTACTGAGTCAAAAGACAGAAAAGCAGAGAAGCCTGGAGCAGCACCTCTCCATCCCATTCAGAAAAGGGAACTAAAACAGCCCCACCACTGAGGATAGCATCTCCCAGCCCCACCTGACCAGAAGGGCTGGTGAAAAAAGGGAGCTACAAAAAGCCAGCAATACTGTAGCCAAGAGACAGACAGGCATATACAACAGTGAGCAGAACAAAGCCAGTGGCTCATATTTGGCCAGGGAACTTGGGACACAGGTCAGGATAAGATAACACACAAAGAGCTTTATTGCCTTTAAAGGTGCCCCTCCCACTGCTCCTGGGCAGAGAAACTAATTCATGGCCCCAATTATATTAATATAGCCTTCAGCTTTTGTGACCTGGGAACTTAACAAGACCACATGGGGAGCTGCTGTACAGGCCATCCAAAAGCTCTGCTTCTAGCTGCACTTGAAAAGAGAGAACAGCCCATGGCTTTCTACATCTGCAGAGCAGATGACCAAGAAATTCAGTGCACACTCTTGTGTTGATTCAGGTACCCTCAAATGAGCCATGCGGACACTGGGTCCTCCCCTGCTAGTGAAGGGAAATGAATTTACAGCCCTGTCTACTAAATATAGTACCCAGTTCAGACCATCTAGTAAGCCAGATGGAAAATTCATGCAACTGGGGGGGGGGGGCATCCTACAGATTTCCACCTCTTTCCCTATACCCAAACTTAGAGCTTGGAAAGTTGCCTTGCCAAAAACTAGACCATAATAGCAGGTACCACCTGCCCAGTGACTTAAACTGAGGTGACTATTGAAGATCTATCTCTGCCAAAGCAAATCTATAGAGTCTAGAAGAGGAGCCAAATTATTCAAGTGTGCAGATACCAATGTAAGAAATCAAAGATAACAAAATCCAAGTAAATATGAGACCATCAAAGGAAACTAATAGGGACGCCTGTGTGGCTCAGTGGTTGGGCACCTGCCTTTGGCTCAGGGTGTGATCCTGGATTCCCAGGTTCAAGTCCCGCATCAGGCTCCTTGCATGCAGTCTGCTTGTGTCTCTGCATCTTTCTCTCTCTCTCTCTCTCTCTCATGAATAAATAAATAAAATCTTAAAAAAAAGGAATCTAATAAAGTTCTAAAAACTGACCCTAAAAAAATGAAGATCTAGGAACTATCAGATTTATAATAATTTTCTTAACTTTAGGTAACTACAATAACATACAGACAATTAAATGAAATTAGGAAAATAATCCATGAAAACAACAAGAAGTTTGACAAAGAAATAGCAACCAGAAAAAAAAACAACAAACCCAGAAATAAAGAGAAATCCTAGAGTAAAAAAAAATAGTAATTGAGCTGAATTAGTTAGTAGAATTTCAAAAGTACACTTAGCCATGCAGAAGGAAAGAATTAGTGACCTAAAAATATAAGACATAGAAAAATTATCCAGTCAGAGAAACAAAAAGATAAAATGAGAAAGAGTGAAAAAATCCTAAGGGACTCATAAATACAATGGGAATTCCAGGAAAAGAGAATGAGAAAGGGCAGAAGCAAACTGAAAGCAATAGTGGTTAAACATTTCCCAAACCTGGGAAGAGAAATGAACATACAGAACCATAAGGCTCAAAAGACTTGAAATAGGCTGACTTTGAAAAAGGCTGTACCTGAAATAGGCTGACTTTGAGAAAAGCTGTACCAAAAAGGATCAATTAAATTGTCAAAGCCAAAGAAACCATTTTAAAAGCATTAAGGAAAAAAGAGAAAAGTACATACACGGGAACTTCTATGACTATAAGCAGATTTCTCAACAAAGACTTTTTAGGGCAGGACAAAATGGGATGACATATTCAAAATATTGAAGAATAATTAAGAATTCTATACCCAGCAGAGCTGTCCTTTAGCAATGGAGAAATAAAGACTTTTCCCAAACAAAAGATGAGGGAGTTCATTACCACTACACCTGCCTTCTAAGAAACACTAAGGGAATTAAGGGAATTCTGAGTAAAAGTAAAACATAAGCCTTATAAAAATATAAAAAGAAAGTATAGGGATGCCTGGGTGGCTCAGTGGTTGAGCGTCTGCCTTTGTGGTTCAGGGCATGATCCTGGAGTCCAGGGATCAAGTCCCACATCAGGCTCCCTGCATGGAGCCTACCTCTCTGTCTATGTTTCTGCCTCTATCTGTGTGTGTCTCTCATGAATAAATAAATAAAGTTTAAAAAAAGAAAGTATAAAACTCACTGGTAATAGTAAACAGTTAAGGTTAGATTCTGTAATATGGTTATGGTGGTACATCATTCACTTACAACTCTAGTTTAAAAGTTAAAATAAATGTAGTAAAAATACAATAACTACAGTAATTGTTATTAGTTACAAATACAAAAATATGTAAATTTTATAAGAAATTACCTAAAATATGAGGGGGAGAAGAAGTAGAAGTATCAACTTTAGGAATTTCAGGAAGTAAAGTTGTTATCAGCTTAAAATAGGGTTTGTGATTTTAAGATGTTTTATGTAAGCCCATGAAAACCACAAAGGAAAAAACTGTAGCAATCACACAAAAGAACAGGACAAAGAAGGCAAAGGATACTAGTACCAAAATACATTAAAACAAAAAAGAAAACATGGAACAATACATCTCCAAAGCAACTAGAAAACATTTAGACATGGAGAGAGAAGGAGAGACATGGGCAGAGGGAAAAGGAGGCTCCCCATGGGGAGCCAGATGCAAGACTCGATCACAGGACCCTAGGGTCACGCCCTGAGCCAAAGACATATGCTCAACCACAGACCACCCAGCATCCCAAAAGCAAGTTTTTAAAGGGCAAAAATAAGTCCTGATCTATCAATAGCTACTTTAAATGTAAATACTTCTCCAACCAAGACAGACAGAATAGCTAAATGAATTTAAAAGAGAAAGAAAGAAAGACCTAATATTTTAGCCTCAAAGACACACATAGACTGCAACTAAAGGGAAAGGAAGAGATATTTCAAGAAAATGGTAATGAGAAAAAAAAGCAGGAATAGCTGCATTTATATCAAACCAAGAGGCTTTAAAATCATAAAAAAGAGAGGCACCTGGGTGGCTCGGTTAATTAAGTGTATGCTTTGGGCTCAGGTCATGATCCCCAGGGTCCACAGCAGGGAATTTGCTTCTCCCTCTCCCTCTACCCCTACTCATGCTCTCCCTCCCTCTCTCAAGTAAATAAGTAAAATATGTGAAAAAAAGAAAAAAACAAAGTAAAACTATAAAAAGAGAGAACAAAAAGGTCATTATTTAATGATAAAAAGGTCAACACATCAACAAGATATAACAACTAGATATTTATGGAACCAACATCAAAGCATCCGAATAAATAAAGCAAAAAAGAACAGAGGTAAGAGATGAAATAAACACTAATACAATAACAGTTAAAGACTTTAACATGTTACGCTCAACAATAGTAGATTATCCAAGGAATCTATAAGTTAATAGCAGATTTGAACAATGCTAGAGGCCCAATGGACTTAGACGTATACAAAACATTCTGTGCAATAACAGCCAAACACATTCTTCTTAAGTGCACATGGAACATTGTCTAGGATAGACTATATGGTAGGCCATAAAACAGGCCATACCAAATTTGAGAAAATTAAAACCATATCAAATATTTTTCTCTGACCACAATGATGTGAAAAGAAGTTGAGGGCAGCCCGGGTGGCTCAGCAGTTTAGCGCCGCCTTCAGCCCAGGGCGTGATCCTGGAGACCTGGGATTGAGTCCTGCATGCTGCTCCCTGCATGGAGCCTTCTTCTCCGTCTCCTGTGTCTCTGCATCTCTCTCTCTCTCTCTCTCTCTCATGAATAAATAAATAAATAAAACCTTTTTTAAAAAAAGACAATAGAAGTTGAAAATAAGGAAAACAGGAAAATTCATGAATACTCAGAAATTAAATAACACATTCCTGAACAATCAATGAATCCAAAAAAAAATGGGGGGAATAAAAGTTCCTTGAGACAAATGAAAATGGAAACATTACAAAAATTAAGGGGTGAAGCAAAAGCATTTCTAGGAGGAAAGTTCATACCAATAAATGTCTACATTAAAAGGCAAGAAATATTCCAAATAAATAACCTAACTCTATCCTTAATGAACCAGAAAATAACTGAGCCCAAAGTTAGCAAAGAAAATGGAAAACAATGAAGATTAGAGCAGAAATAAATGAAATGGAGAAATTAAAAACAATAGAAAAGTTAACCAAACTAATAGTTGTTTCTTTGAAAAGATAAACAAAATTGATACATTTTAACAGGAAAAAAAAAGAACTCAAATTACAAAATTATAAGTGAAAAGGGAGATATTACAATGAATACCACAAAGGTACAAAAATTCATACAAGGTTACTACAAACAACTATACACCAGGAAACTGACAACTGAGAAGATATAAAAAAATGTCTTTGAAACATACAACTTACTAAAATGGCATCAGGAATAAATAGAAAATAAATAGACTAATTACTAGTAAGGAGAGTGAATCAGAAAAGGAAGAAAGGAAGAAAGGAAGGAAGGAAGGAAGGAAGGAAGGAAGGAAGGAAGGAAAGAAGGAAGGAAACAGAGAACAAAGGAAAGAAAGAGAAAGAGAAAAAGAAAAAAGAAAAAAGAAAAAAAAAAACAGAAAAAGAAGTTCCTATGAAGAAAAGCCTAGAACCAGATGGCTTCACTGGTATATTTTACCAAACTTCTAAGAATTAATATACCAATATTCTCAAACTTCTCCAAAAAAACAAAAAGCAGAGAACATTCCCAATAAGCCTTATGAGGTCAGCACTATCTTCATGCTGAAAGACAGATGAGAACCCTACTAAAAAAGAAAACTATAGGCCAATATCCCTGATGATTATAAATGTGAACATTCTCAGCAAAATACTAGAAAAGA
Organism: Canis aureus; assembly: GCF_053574225.1. Taxonomy (NCBI): domain Eukaryota; kingdom Metazoa; phylum Chordata; class Mammalia; order Carnivora; family Canidae; genus Canis; species Canis aureus. The sequence continues at coordinate 5,459,021 of NC_135615.1, read as the reverse complement.
TATCAGCAGCCTATTAAAAGGACCATTCACCATAATCAACTTGGATTTATCCCTGGGATGAAAGGATGGCTCAAAATATGGAAATCGATCAATGTGATACATCACATTAATAGAGTGAAAGAAAAGAATCCTATTATCATCTCAATAGACACAGAAAAAGCATTTGACAAAATCCAACAGTCATTCATGAAAAAAACAGTTAACAAATGAGGTATGGAAGTAACATGCCTCAAAATAATAAAGGCCATATTGACAAGCCCATAGCTGATGTCACACTCAATGGTGAAAGGTTGAAAGCTTTTCTTCCAAAATCAGGAACAAGATAAGGTGCCCACTCTCACCACTCCTCTTCAATATAGTACTAAAAGTCCTAGCTAGAGCAATTAGTCAACAAACAGAAAAGGCATCAGAATTCAAAAGGTAGAAGTAAAATGGTCTCTGTTTGCAAATAACATGTTTTTGTATAGAGAAAATCCTAAATATTCAACAAAAAAACTGTTAAAATAATCAACAAATTGAGCCAAGTTGTAAGACACAAAATTGACATACAAAATAAAATTTCTATAATAACAAATTTTCTGAAAAGGAAATAAAGAAACATATCCAATTTATAATTGCATGAAAAACAATAAAATACTTAGGAATAAATTTAAGGAAGTGAAAGATCTATGCTAACAACTGTAAGACAATGATGAAAGCAATTGAAGAAGACATAAATGAATGGAAAGATAGGGCAGCCCAGGTGGCTCAGCAGTTTAGTGCCACCTTCGGCCCAGGGTGTGATCCTGGAGACCCAGGATCAAGTCCCACGTTGGGTTCCCTGCATGGAGCCTGCTTCTCCCTCTGCCTCTGCCTGTGTCTCTGTTTCTTTCTCTGTATCTTTCATGAATAAATCAATAAAGTCTTTTAAAAAATGGAAAGGTATCCTATGTTACTGGACTGCAAGAATCACTATTATTAAAATGTCAATACTACCAAAAACCATCTATAGATCAATGCAGTCCCTATTGAGATTCCAGTGGCTTTTTTTATTTTAGCAAAATTCGAAAAAAAAAAAACCTAAAATTTATATGAAGCAAAAAAAAAAAAAAAAAAAAAAAAAAAAAAGCAAAGAAATCCCGAGAAAGAACAAGGCATGAGGCATTATTGTTCCTGATTTTTTATATTTATTATAAAGCCATGGTCACTAAAACAGTAGAGTACTGGCACAGAAGCAAAGAGAACAATGGAATAAGGAATTCAGACACAAATCCAAGCATATATGGTCAACAAATATTTGACAAGCGAGTCAAGAATGCTCAATGAAGAATTGTCTCTTCAATAAATGATGTTGCAGCAAATGGATACTCACATGTAAAAGAATGAAACTGGGCCCATAGCTTACACCACTCACAACATTAACTCAAAATTAAATAAATGCTTAACTGTGAGACCTGAAACCATGAGACTCCTAGAAGTAAAACACAGGATAAAAGCTCCTTGACACTGGTCTTGGTAATTATATTTTGGAAATCACACCTAAAATGTAACCAAAAAATAAAAAATAGACAAGTGGGAATACATCAAACTAAAAAGTTTCTTCACACCTGAGGAAGCCATCAACTAATTGAAAAGACAGCCTACAGAACAGAGAAAAAATATTCACAAACCATATATCTGATAAGGGATTAATAGCCAAACCAAATAAATAATGCACATAACTCTATGGCAGAAAAATCACCCAATTTAAAAATGAGCAAAAAACCTAATAACCATTTTTCAAAAAAAGATACACAGATAGGCAACAGGTATATGAAAAGATGTTCAACACTTCTAGTCATTAGGGAAATACAAATTAAAACTACAATGAGATACCACCTCATGCCTGTTAGAATGGCCATCATCCAAAAGACAAAAGATAACAAATGCTGGTATGGATGTAGAGGAAAGGGAACCCTTGTGCACTCTTGGGGGCGGTGTGTGTTGTAAACTGGTACAGCCACTGTGGAAAACAGAATGAAGGCTCCTCAAAAATTAAAAATAGAACTAGTTACAGTCCATTTCTGGGAATGTATCCAAAGGAATTGAAAACACAAGAAAAGATAAATGAACCTCCCGATACACAGCAGCATTATTTATAATAGCAGAAACAGGGAAACAATCGAAGTGTCCAATGATGGAGGAATGGTTAGAGCAGTTGTGGCATATATGGTTGACTCCTGAACAACGAGGTGTGATCCTCCACATAGTTGAAAATCTGCATATAAAATTTGACTTTCCAAAATTAAGAGGCAGACTCTTAATAGCTTACCGTTGACTGGAAGCCTTACTAATAGCATAAACAGTCAACTAATACATACTTTGTTTACGCATTATATATTGTATTCTCACAATTAGGTAAACTAAAGAAAGGAAGGCGCTATGATGTATACCTTAAACCTCATTCAGTGATGTATGTCAACTATCTCTCAATAAAAGTGAAAAGAGATGAAAAGATACAATTGTCACTTGCTTTTTTGAAATATTTGCAGTAGCCTCCTACTGACTCCTCTTTCCTGAAGGACCCTAGAGGTCCAAGTTGGGAGTCATTAATCCAGTGAGGGAGGGGGGGAATGTGCTTCTCCCCCCGCCACTATCAGAGTCTTTAGTATCACCCAAGAATCTTCTATTTCTCCATTAGTCCTAGTTTCCAAGGCAAAATTTCCATAGTGATCACCACCACAGCTCCCCACCTTGCAGAGTCTACCCCTGTATACTCCATCACTCCTCTGTTACCACAGATAAATTGTTTGGGTTCCTAGCAGAGGCCATTCTCTACTCATATACTGGGTCACATCCTCTCTTGGCTATTCAACAACTCCATCTCTCCAGAAAATCCTCCCCCCTCTTGCATCACGCACACTATCCTTCTTTATTCTCCACACCTCTTCCACAAGCCTAGAGAAACATGTTGGTAAACTCTCTTGGCCCCATTTCATGTAAGAGCCACCACCTCATTTCTCAGTTTTATTAAATGAAGTCTTAGAGGTTGATGAAAATTATAACTTTCCAGTTTTCTCTTGAGCTCCCTCCAATCAAGCTTTCTCCTCTTGCTAAGATCCACAATTACTTCATAACATTGTATCCGAAGTCAATTCGCAGTCCTCATCTTGGTCTATCAGCAATATGTGACAGTTAACCAGGTTTTCCACTATCCTGAAACACTGAGAACTTGCCTTTCAAGACAGTAAATTTTCTGAATTTCCTTCCTTCTTTCCTCATTGTTCCTTTCTTCATCTCTGCTGGTTCTTCCTTTGACCTTGTTTCTAGATCTTTGATCTTCTATCTTCATTACTTTAGAGAACTCTTCTAGTTGCAGGATTTAAGTGTCATCTCTATGCTGATGTCTCACCAATCTGTATCTCCAGCCTGAACCTCTTCCTTGAACTCCAGATTCATATATCTAATTCTCTATTAGACATTTTTTTTCTGGGCAGCCCAGGTGGCTCAGCGGTTTAGCACCACCTTCAGCCCAGGGTGTGATCCTGGAGCCCCGGGATCAAGTCCCATATCGGGCTCCCTGCATGGAGCTAGCTTCTCCCTCTGCCTATGTCTCTGCCTGCCTCTCTCTCTCTCTCTCTCTGTCTCTCTCTCTCTCTCTCACACACACACAAAAATAAAATCTTTAAAAATATATATTTAAAAAATACATATTTTCCTGAATATCTAACTGGCATCTCCAATGTAATACAACCAGGAATGATCTTCTGAGCTTTTCCTTCAAACATTCAAACATAAGTTTTTCTTAGAGACTCCTAAGGTCTTAGCAGACAGATTGTGAACCTTGGTTGCATGTTATAGTCACATGGGGGGCCTGAGTTCCACCTCCCAATGATTGTAACCCAATTGGTCATGGCATCCAGAGTTTTAGAAGCTCTCTATGTAGCTTCTCCAAAGAAGCCAAGATTGAGGACTGTAGCTCTGGATGGGTTGCTTCTTCCTTTAACCTCAAATCCTATTATTTTTTCCCCATAAACACTCTCCTCCAGCCACACTGGTCCCCTTGCTATTGCTCAACTCACCAAATATGCTCCCCTTTCAATTCCTTCTTTGTGCCTGGAACACTTTTACCTAAAATAGCCTTAAGATTTATTTCCTTATCTTTTCAAGTCTTTGCTTTAAATCACTGTGTCATTGAGATCTACTATGACCACCCTATTTAAGTTTGCAAAGTTCTCTGCCAACCACATCATTTCCCCATTACCCTTACCAGGACTTTTTTTTTTTCCTTCAGCATTATGCCCTTCAAAAAGATGTAATTTACTCATTTATTATAGGTTCAGTCTCTCCCCAGTTAGGAAGCAGACTCTGACAGCAGAGGAATATCTGCATCTTTGCTTACTGTGGGATCTCAGATCATGCATGATATATAGCAGGTACTCAAAAAACGAGCACTAGTGACATTCCTTTTTCTAATATGAAATTTTCTCCTTTCTCATTTTCATCAAATTCTTGGTTCTGTTTAAGAGTTAGACCTATTTGCTGGTATCCCAAAACAACCCTACTTAATAGTTCATCCACTTCTAATTTTTTTCCAAAGGCTTATCTTTCCTTACATTTCCTTAATTATGAGCTTCTCCTTAGGGTTTAGTATTTGACCCTTTATCCTTATTTATATTTACACTTAACAACCTCTCTCCTTTGAAAAGAGGAGACTTCATTTTTCAGACTTCAGCTAGAATGGAAAATTTAAAGTGGTGCCGCCATGTCAAAGTTTTAGTTAAGAACACTGGACCTTCCTCTCACCCAGGTAAATCCAGTACAGTATCAAAGCTTCAATTATTTACGTCAATAAATCCAAATTTTGTTTCTCTAATGCACTGTTCTCTTATTAGTGTCAAAAAAAAGTAATGATCTCCTCCCTCCCTCCTGCTCCCCCCCCCCACTCTATATCTTATAAGTCAAGATAAAAATTCAGGAGTATTACTTAAAACATCCCTTTTCCCTTTCTCCCAAAACTCAGCCAAGCGTTTCTTTATTCTACTTATTAAATTTTTATTATGACCTATCTCTTCCATGTCATTTCTGTTCATGATAATCTCTTACCTTTCCTCTTAAAGCCTCCCAACTGAAACCATTATTTCCCTACTTTCCCCTTCAATACATTCTACACACTGCCAAAGTATAAACATTTAAAGACCTTTAAAATTCATGCAATTGCATTAAAATCCTTAAATGGCTTTCGTATTATTTAGTATAATAATCCTTACCATGGTTAAGCTAATACTCAACAATCTCTATGCTTCTCTTGCACATAAGCTCAAACTATCACAGTTTCTTTAATAAATCAAGATTACTTTCCTCCTCACTCATTTTAATGCCTTACCACAGTCCATTTCTTCTGTTTGGAACCTCCCATTTATGTTCACTTAGCTATTCAAATTCATTCTATCACATCCTTTTAAAAGTTAATGAGATTCATATAGTCAATGGATCTTGACAAAGGACTAGACAACACAGTGAAAGAAAAGGACAGTATTTTCAACAAATGATAATGTAAAACTGGACACCACATGCAAAAATACTGAGTCCAGACACAGACTTCACATCCTTCACAAATATAAACTCAGATCACAGTTCTAAATATAAAATGCAGAATTATAAAACCTCTGCAAGATAATGTAGGAGAAAATGCAGGTGAACTTGGGTATGGCTATGATTTTGATCCAACACCAGGGCATAATCCATGAAAGAAATAACTGATACACTGGACTCCATTAAAATTTTCTGTTCTGCAAACAGCAATGTCAAGAGAATAAGAAGACAAAGCACAGAGTTGGAGAAAATATTTACAAAAGAACCATCTAATAAAGAACTGTTATCCAGAATCTATATAGGGAGCGGAGGGACGGCCGTCGGAGCCGCCGAGGCCAAGTGCTGCCTGGCTGGGCCTACAAAGGGGATGTCAGGCCTCCAAAAGGAGCGCAGTGGAAGCGAGGGCCTCCCTGAGCCGCTGCTGTGACGGCCAGTGAGCGAGCCGCGGAGGATGTCCACCACCAGGACGGTCGCGCCCGCGGGGATCCCGGGGAACCCGCGGGAGGTCTCCAACCCCGCCAAGCCTGGCCGCAAGACCAAGCAGCTGCAGTACCGCAGAACGTGGTGGTAAAGACGCCCTGGAATCACCAGCTCGCCTGGCCCTTCTACCAGCCCGTGGATGCAATCAAGCTAAACTTGCCCGATTACCATAAAATCATAAACACCCAATGGATATGGGGACTATTCAGAAGAGACTAGAAAATAATTATTACTGGAGCGCCAGCGAATGCGTGCAGGACTTCCACACCATGTTTACAAATTGTTACATTTACAACAAGCCCACAGATGACACAGTGCTAACGGCCCAAGCCTTAGAGAAAATTTTTCTGCAGAGAGTGGCCCAGGTGCCCCAGGACGAAGTTGAATTATTACCCCCTGCTCCGAAGGGCAAAGGCCGGAACGCGGCGCAGGAACCCGGAGTGCAGGTGGGCAGCAAGTGGTGGCCGTGTCCTCTGTCTCCCCAGCAACCCCCTTCCAGAGCGTCCCCCCACTGTCTCCAGACGCCTGTCATTGCTGCCCCCCCTCTGCCAACCATTACCGCAAACATCACGTCGGTCCCTGCGCCCCCGCCGCCGCCCCACCCCCTCCCTCGACGCCCATCATCCATCCCTGTGGTCCCTCCCACAGCGCCTGTCGTCAAGGAAAAGGGTGCAAAGCGGAAAGCAGCCACCACGACGCCCACTCCATCCGCGAGCCGGAGCGAATCGCCGCCGCCATCGTCAGACCCCAAGCAGGCCGAGGTGGGGGCTCGGCGAGAGAGTGGGGGCCGCCCCATCGCACCGCCCTGGAAGGGTCTAGAGGACGGCGAGGTGCCTCAGCATGCGGGCCGGAAGGGCGAGCTGCCGAGCACTCGCGGCACTGTGACAGCGTCCTCGAGGAAAGGCCGTGCAAGAAGCGTGCGGCCTGCGCCTGGCCCTTCTCCAGCCGGTGGACGCCGAGGCCCTGGAGCTGCACGACTACCACGACGTCACCGAGCACCCGATGGACCTCAGCACTGTCAAGAAGACGGACAGTCGCGAGTGCCCAGACGCGCAGGGCTTCGCTGCTGACATCCGGTTCATGTTCTCCAGCTGTTACCAGTACAACCCCCAGGCCACAAGGTGGTGGCCGTGGCCAGGAAGCTGCGGCCGTGTTTGAGGTGCGGTTTGCTAAGATGCCGGCTGAGCAGGGGCGCCGAGAGCAGCCGCAGCAGGGAGGAGAGCTCGGAGGAGGAGGAGGAGGAGGAGGAGCGGGCCCGGCTGGCGGAGCTGCAGGAGCAGCTGAAGGCTGTGCAGGAGCAGCTCGCCGCCCTGTCGCGGGCCCGGGAACAAGCCAGAGAGGAAGAAGGAGCCGAAGGGAAAGGAGGAGAAGGAGGAGGACGCGGACGAAGACGAGGACACGGAGAGGCACAAGGCCAAGTCTGAGGACGAGAAGGCCAAGGGGGCCCCGCCGCCAAGCAGGCCCAACCGAAGAGGGCTCCCGCTGAGAAGGCCGGCAGCGCGGCCAGGCCAGCAGGCAGCCGAAGCAGGGCGGCAAGCAGGCATCGGCCTCGACGACCCGGAGAGGAGGAGCAAGGCCTGCCCGTGAGCTAGGCCGAGGGCGCCAGCTCAGCCTAGACCACCCGGCTGCCCGGGGACACGGGGCTGCGGGGTCCACTTCATCCAGTCCCGGAGCCCTCGCTCAGGGACCCAGGCCTGAGCAGAGAGAGATTGACTTTGAGCCTCTGAAACCCACCACTGTGCGGGAGCTAGAGAGATGCGTCAAGTGTTGTTGACAGGAAAAGCCAAGGGAGCCTTTCTCCACGAGCGGGAAGAAGCAGGCGGCCAAGTCCAAGGAGGAGTTAGCTCCGGAAAGGAAGGAGTCGGAGACGCGCGGCAGGACGTCCGTGGGCAGCTGAACAACAACGAGAAGCCTGCCAAGGAGGAGAAAGCGGGCTCTGCGCCCTCGGGAGGGCCGCCCGGCTCAGCAGCAGCAGCTCCTCGGTCCGGGAGCAGCAGTTCGGCGGATCCAGCTCCACTGCAGCGACTCAGACTGAGCGCTGGACTCGCACATCAGGACAAAACCAGCGAAGTCGCACCCGCCGGAACTCTGCAGTGTCCCTTGCTCTGGTTGATCTGCTGCTCTGGTTCCGCGCCTGCAGGTTTTCTTTAAAACTCAGTGTTACGGAATCCAGGGATCCCGGGTGGCGCAGCGGTTTGGCGCCTGCCTCTGGCCCAGGGCGCGATCCTGGAGCCCCGGGATCGAGTCCCACGTCGGGCTCCCGGTGCATGGAGCCTGCTTCTCCCTCTGCCTGTGTCTCTGCCTCTCTCTCTCTCTCTCTCTGTGACTATCATAAATAAATAAAAATTAAAAAAGATAAATAAACTCAGTGTTATGGAATCTTCCAGTTTTGGCTTTAATAGGTCTAAGATCTTTCTCGTGTGTATGTGAGGCTTTATGAGAAGGTGTGAACCCGCATAAAGCCTTCCCTTCCTTACTGAGTTGAGTTGCTTGGAGACGGCAACTTCAAACGCTGACCTGATGACCGTAGAAAACCATGTCAGATGTGATCTGAAGTTTCTTGCAAAGCCCCTTTCTTATGCCCAAGCTGGTCTGTAGCTCCAGAAAGCATTGTTTGAAAGGAAGTTTCTCTGAGATGGTACTGCACCGAAGGCTGTCAGCTTTGCAAACAGGCGATGTCTCTGTCCCCCCAGCTCAGCCCCGCGGCTGGGGTCACCTCTTGCTGCAGGGTGGGGGGACTGTGGAGGTGCTGCGGGCTCCAGTCCGGGCTTCTGCAGGGGTGGGGAGAGGCGGGTGGGCACCGAGGGAGGGGCCTCGGGAGCTCCTGGGAGGGAACACGGGGGCGCGTGTGCCACGGGCAGCTTTCCATACACTGAAACTTTTACCTCAACTGAAAAAAAAAAGATAAAAAAACAAAACTAAACTAAAGGAGACTTTTTTGTAAGGTTCAGCAATTTTCTACGAAAATCTAATGTAAATTTCACTATCTACATGGTAAAGTTCTGCAAGGCAAGGAGACATGGGCTGCTAAGGAAACTTGGTGTTGACTAGGGGAGGATCATTGTCTCTTCTTATACTTTTCATACACACTGCTAGTATGAAAATAGAAACAAAATGGACCAGAGCGATACTTACGGGAGAAAAGAAAAAGACTTGAGAAGTTCTGACATACAAGCAAAAACAAAAACAAAAAATGCCCCTTATAGTTCTAATTTATAACTTTTAGAGTGAAGAACAATGATCTTGCAGAAAAATAAAATCCAAAGGAGCTCAAAGAAAAGGCACAGGAAAAAAAACTACTCTCTCCATAGACATCCTTGATAATGTAACTTATTGAAATTTAATCTTGAATAATCATAGAAAAATACTTTCTTATTAAATATGGATCTTATTCTCAATAGAATTTTCAAATAAGAAAAATCTTTTATTTTTTGTCTTGACTCCATAGTATATACTTTATGTTTTATTATTTATTTCTACTCACCTGAATTTCTCTAATCCAGCAACATAATTATCTACAGCAAAGATTCTTCAAAATACCATGGGTTATTTACCAGATTTTACTTGTCTACAAAAAATATATATTTTCCCCCAGTCAGTGATCAGTGACTCCATAAATGGGAAGGAATGGACTTTTTCTCCATTTCTTGGTTTTATGTCACAGTAACGATGAAACTTTTACCTCAACAACTTCTCATTCCAGTCTTTTACAATCACTTCTGTCGAGGGACTGTGTTTGTTCACTGCCAAACAGTGTCTAAATTATAACTTGAGGACAATATGAAGATGACAATAAAAATCCAGTTTACTAAGAAGAAAACAACTAGATACCCTTCTTTCTACAAGGACTTATTTATGAATATGCACTTAATAAAAAATAAGATGCTCGATAATTAACAAATTTAGGTTTATTCTGCAGTTAGGTTTATAGAAAAGAGCATAAACTGGAAAATAGTCGCTTCATTCCCCATCTTCTATTTTAGGAAGACTTTAAATCTATAATGAAGTTTAAAAATGCCAAATCTCACACACAAAAAAAAAACACTTTCTTGAAACATTTTTTTCACAATATATGCAGAAAAAGCACAGCCCTAAATAGAAGACCAAGATGTGCACACACACACACACACACACACACACACACACATCCACATGCTCAATATATTCACAGCAAAAAAAACATAAGGGATGGGCAATTCAAGCTTTCTCCCAAAGCATACATGGGATGAAAGAAATTCCTAAATCTCAATGCAGAATAGAACAATTACTACCAGAGGGTAATGAATTAATGAAAACATGAATACAGTTACTACTGGAACTGGCTTCCGAAGCACCAACACACAAACTCATTCAAGACTCTCTTTTAGATCTCAGCTACAGAAATGCCAACCAACATGCCTATATTTAGCAGATATAGTAGTTTGAGGAAAAGCTACAATTAGTATTTTAAGTTTGAAAATGAACATCAGGGATTCCTGGGTGGCGCAGCGGTTTGGCGCCTGCCTTTGGCCCAGGGCGCGGTCCTGGAGACCCGGGATCGAATCCCACGTCGGGCTCCTGGTGCATGGAGCCTGCTTCTCCATCTGCCTGTGTCTCTGCCTCTCTCTCTCTATCATAAATAAATAAAAAAAATTAAAAAAAAGAAAATGAACATCATAAAAATAATAAATCACTCCTTTTTCCTATATTGCTCCACCTGTCTTTGCTTAGCCTTTACTGAATCCAAATGCTAAGTATTGACTTATGTGGTTTTCCTGTGAACACATAAAGTAGAAAATGAGAAATAGTTTAGATCTCAAAAAAGAAAAAAGCACATGACTCAAAAGTTTGCAGGCAGAAATAAATTACAGTGATCAAAAATATTGTTTGGGAATATTAAAATATCTTTACTGTGTACAGAGTTGTTTATGAAAACTTTGGCTTTCTCATCTACATTATACCATGGAGAATAGAACAAAATAATGTAAAAATGTCCTGTTTACACAACGTAGACTTGAGAAAATGCACCACTGGTGCTATTTGATGTATGAAATCTTCATTTTCCAGTATATGGGTTATTTTCTGGGACTAAATCAAGCTCAGTGTATTTTAGTCTGAGAAAGCTAATATGTTTTCACAAAAATAGAAACTTCTGAAGAGTATCTTCATGACCATGAGAGGATTAAAAGCAAATTTCAAAATGCACTTTAAGCACAGACAAACTAGAACATTTCTATTTTGTTGCTTTGACTGTTTTTTTAACATAGTGACCCTTAAGGGAAAAAAATGGGTGGGGGGCAAGGTGGCAGGAAGATAGGCTTCATAAAATACACTTAGGTTGAATTAAAGTAGTTGTAGTTTAGTATTCTAAATAAGGAAACATTCAATTAAATAATCAAGATTCTCAATAATCTGCAAATTGCTATAACCTCTAGTTTTGAAATCCCCAATTTTTTTTTTTTGAAATCCCCAATTTTTGAAAAAAATTCTTTTTTCGTGCCAAAATTGTGTTAAAACATATGTTTGGTATTCTCTTTCCTAAAAAGTTTGGAGATATTTTAGAAGCACCCAAAACCTAAATCCATGGCAAATTTAATAACTCTTTGGAGGTAAGTAATAGTCTCATCTAAAAGAAAGAGAAATCGAGTTGGGTTACAGATGCTTACAAAAATGAGAAAATTAGGATAAATTTCATTAAAAATATTAAATATCTGAAATTCTAGATTGCCAGTATTCCTTTTAAGGAGGATTTATGTTTATGAATAGAAATCCTCAGGGTGGTATTGTGTTTTTCTCCTCATAGGAAACGCCTGTTTTGTCAAGCAATTAAGGTTCTCTGTGGAGAAACTGATATGTCAGTCAGTCCACCACCAGACTCTCAGCCTAAAATCCATGGGCTTCTCTCCCTTTGCTGCAAAACAAAGACCCCTACTCTTATTCTCCTGAACTCTTTGTCTTTTCCTCAACTCAAGTGTCAGAATTTTTAACACATAGATTCATAAAAATGGGGTAAAAAAAACAATTTCTATAAATAAAACAGATCCACAGTATAACATTAACTCTGCCAAAAAATCAGACAAAGAAATAAAAATAAATACTCTAGAAATTTGGAGCTCATTTGCTAATTTTCTTTTTTTTTTAATTTATTTTTTTTAAATTTTTTTATTTATTTATGATAGTTACAGAGAGAGAGAGAGGTAGAGACATAGGCAGAGGGAGAAGCAGGCTCCATGCACCGGGAGCCCGATGTGGGATTCGATCCCAGGTCTCCAGGATCACGCCCTGGGCCAAAGGCAGGCGCCAAACCGCTGCGCCACCCAGGGATCCCCTCATTTGCTAATTTTCTAACTCAATTCACTATGATCATGGGTCCATAGCCAAATCATGGTCTCCTATCCTCTTTTCAACTATCTTATTAAGTATAATGTGATTAAATAAATAATTACTAAAGGGAAAGGATAATCTTTTTATTTAAAAAAAAGAACATGAAGAATCACATCACCAAGATGGCAACATAGGATATTCCTGACTTCACTCCCCTCCCAAAACAAATGAACAACTATTCAAGAGCAAGACAACATTGAAAGAACCCTAGAACATGATGGTGAGGTACTCCCCACACCTCAGAGGCCAAGACAAACTGCATAGGAAGAGAAGGGGCCACACGCTGGCTGCACTTCTCCCCCCAAATCCAGGCCATTTCAGCACCAACCTGAGGTCTCAACTAAGCCTCCAATTCTTCCAGTGGGAAAAGAGAGCACAGGGGGGAATAGCCAGCCCCCCAACTCAGCACTGTGGCTGCTTTGTTTGAACCCCTACTCTGATCTCATGCCTACACAGGGATTGCTGGAAAACTATAAGGTTCAAACACTGGGATTCTAACTGTGACAAAGAATAGGAGAGAGGCTTGCAACAACTAGCATACGACCTTGGCCGACCAAGTCCATACTTGCAGTGTCCAAGTAATAATACCAACCAGAGGCTTTCCTCATTATCAGAACCAAGATGGATATATACTCTGACCAGGGAATTAGCAGAATATAGATCTTATTTATTCTGATCAAATGAATACTGTTGACCATAGAGCCAAGTTTGCCTAAGCCCAGGCAGGGAACTGAATCACAGCTCCCTTCCTCGACTGTGGAGAGTATCTTCTAGTCCAATTTGACAAGAAGGGCTGGAGAAAACTCCTGAAAGCTTTGTGACCCAATAGCAGTCAAGCTGAGAAGCTGGTAGAATTGAAGTTGCACAGCGGCCCTGTTTGGTCAGGGAACTTGGGGAATGGATCAGCCTGAGTTGAAACAACAAACAAAGAACAATAGCAGCTTTAACTGCTTCTCCCACTGCACCCAGACAGGGAATCTAATTCATAACCCTGCTCATTGTTGAATGCCATCAGTCTATCCAACCAGAGAATCTAACCAAAGCACAAGGAAAGCTCTGTAGCCCATCCAACAGCCCTACCTACAGTGGCATTTGAACAAAGAGCATAGCCTGTGGCTTCCCCAGTCTGCAGAGCAAAACCAGTGGCCTCACCTGACCAAGCAACTCAGTGCAGACACTACACTGATTCGGGTCCACCAACAATGAGCTATACAGACCCTGGTTCTATCTGCTGTCATGCTAGGGAAGGGAAACTAATTCATAGTCTTATCTACTGCTGAATATAGTAGCCAGTCCAGACCATCCATGAAGCCTAACCAGATTAGGAGAGAATCCAAGCAATTGTAGAGAAGCCAGGCAACTGCAAAGCCCATCCTATAGCTTTTCTTAGGGAGGGAACCAAGCTGGCAGTCCTATACAACTCTCTCAGTCACTGGAACATCTCCTATCCCTGACCTTAAAGTATGAAGCATGGCCCCATCCAAGAAAAGACCACAATAGCAGACCCCATTTGCCCAAAGAAATTACCAGCAAATGCCCAGAAACTGAAACTGAGCTGAATGGTGAAGAAGTGTCTCTGCCAAAGCAAACTTGTCAAGTATGGAATTGGAGCCCAATTACTTAAATGCACAGATTCCAACATCAGGAATCAAAGATCATAAAAAAAAAAAAATCAGGTAAATAGGACACCACCAAAATAAACTCATAAAGATCCAAAAGCTAAACCTTAATAAATGGAGATCTAGGAACTGTCAGAAAGAATTCAAAGTGAACCACCTTTAGGAAGTTAGTGAACTACAAAACACACAAACACAGACACACACAGAAAAGCAAATGAAATTAGGAAAATAATGAATAATAAAAATGAGAACTTTGAAAGAGCAACCATCAAAAACAAATCCAAATATAATTCTTAGATTTGAAAAATAAGTAAACTGAAGAATTCAACAGAAAATGTCAAAAGTAGACTCAACCATGCAGAAGAGGGAATCAGTAACTTGAAAGAGAAGTCATGGAAAATAATCTAGAGGAGCAAAATGAAAAAAGAATGACAGAGAGTGAAAAATCCTACGGGAATTATGAATCACAATCAAAAGGAATGACATTTGCATTATAGGAATTTCCTGAAGGAGACAAGAAAGGGAGAAAGACCAGTAATGGCTGAAATGTCCCCTAATCTAGGGGAAAAAATGAACATCCAGATTCACCAGGTCCAGAGGACCTCAAATAGGATGAACCTGAATAGGGCTACACTGAGACACATTATAGTCAAACTGCCAAAAGTCAAAGACAAAGAAAGAATTTTAAGAGCAGTGCAGGAAAAAGTTACGCACAAAGGAACACCCAAAAGATTATTAACACATTTCTCACAAAAACATTTTAGTCAAAAATCAAAACAAAACATTTTAATCAAGGAATGGGATGACATACTCAAACTATTGGAGGAAAATAACTGTCAACCAAGTATTATTCTATATTGGCTAAACTGTCCCTTGAAACAAAGCAAGGATAAAGACTTCCCTGAGCAAATAACCAGTAAAGGAGTTCCTTATCACTATATCTACCTTACAAAAGATGCTAATGGAAGTTCTTTAAGTAAAGGAACAATAATTATCACAAAAACATAAAAAGATAGCAAAAATCTCAGTGGTAATGGTAAACATACAGTCATATATTCTGCAATATGGTAACAGGGATAGTTAATTCACTTAAAACTCTAGCTGAAGTTTTAAAAAATGTACTAAAAATAACTATGTTAATCTGTTATTACACAATGTAAAAGCAATAACCAAAAAGGAGGAGAGGGAGTAAAAGTGTAAAGGTTATCAATTTTATCAAAGTTGTATCAGTTTAAAATGAGGTGTTATAAGTTTAAGATATTATATGTAAGCCTCATTGTAATTACTAGGAAAATCCTTTAGTAATTACATAAAACATAGATAGGAACTCAAAGCACAATGATACCAAAAGACATCAAAACACACCCTAAAAAAGTAACAGGTTTAAATAAGAAATAATGGGTGTACAAAATAACCAGAAAATAATGAACAAAATGGCAATAGTAAATCCTTATCTATAAATAATTACTTTAGTTGTAAACAGATTTCTTCAATTAAAAGCCAGAAAATGGCTAAATGGATTAAAAACCATACCCAACATTATGGTGTCTAAAAAAGACTCACTTTACCCTCAAAGACACACAGAATAAAGGGATGAAAAAAGACGTTTCAAGCAAATGGCACTAAATTACTGGCACTAAATTTACTTACATTACATGTATTATAAAAATGATATGAGATAAAGAAGGTTATTATATAATGAGAAAATGGCCATTGCTTTAATAAGATAACAACAATTGTAAATATTTTGTGCATAACGTTGGAATACCTGAATATATATAAGGCAGAAACTGACGAAGCTCAAAGGAGAAATCAACAGTAATGCAATGGATAGATCATCCAGAAAACCAATCAGGAAACAGTATACCTAAAAAACATTACAGACCAAACAGACCTAACACATACATAAAACATTCTCTTCAACAATGGCAGAACAGATATTTTTATCAAGCAGGCAGGGAATACTTTTTTAGAACAGACCATAAACTTTGCAACAAAACAAGTCTTAGCAAACTCAGGAAGACTGAAATTACACCAAATATCTTTTTTGACTACCGTGCATGAAATTAAAAATCAATCCCAACAGGAAAGCTGGAAAACTCATGACCATATGCAAATTAAATAACACTCTCCTTAAAACCATTTGATCAATTGATAGTTAAAGGAGAAATAGAAAAGGTTTTTTTATTTTTTATTTTTTGAGACAAACAAAAATGAAAGTACAACATACCAGAACTTGTGGGCTATAATAAAAGCAATTCTAATTGGAAGTTCACAGCAATAAACATCTACATTAAGAAGCAAAAAAAGATCTTAAATAAGTAACCTAAGTCTCTAAGCCTTAAGGAACCAGAAAAAGTGGAACTGAGTCCAAAATTAGAAGAAATAAAAATGAAAGTAAACATAAATGAAATAGAGAATAGAAAAACAATAGAAAGGAATAGCCAAAGTAAGAGCTGGTTCTTTGAAAAGATAAATAAACCCTTAGGCAAACCCTTACGTACACTAACAAAGAAAAGGCAAAGGACCCAAATCAATAAAATTATAAATGTAAAAAAGCACATTACAAGTGATACTACAGAAATACAAAGACCTTAACAATATACCAATATACTACACAACATAGAATAAATGAAAAAAATTATCTGAAATGCACAACTTACCAAGAATGAATCAGGAAAAATTAGAAAATGCAACTAGACCATCTACTAGTTAGATGATTGAATAAGTAATCAAAAATGCCCCAAGGGGGAATAAACATTGTTAAAATGACCACAGGACGCAAAGCAATCTACAGATTTAATAAAATCTCCATCTACCAACAGCACTTTTCACAGACCTACATAATCCTAAAATTTGTATGGACCCACAAAAAACCCCAAAGAGCCAAAGCAATCTTGAAAAAGAAAAACAGAACTAGAAGTAGCACAATCCCAGATTTCCAGTTATATTGCAAAGCTGTAGTAATGAAAATCATATAGTACTGGCACAAAAATAGGCACATGGATCAAGAACAGAACAGAGGGCCCAGAAATAAGCCTGCAGTTATTAGGTTAATTAATCTACAACAAAGGAGGCAGGAATATGCAATGGGAAAGAGTCTCTTAACTAAAAGGTGCTGGGAAAACTGGACATTGAGAGCTTGTTTGGAGGTTCTAGCAGGGGAGCGCAGCTACTCGTGTACCCTTGACCGAAGATCGGTCCTCCTCTATCGGGGATGGTCGTCGTCTTCCACCGAGCACCCAGCTTCGGGAGGGACGCACATGGAGCAGTGAGAGAGGAAGGGGACACCCGCCTAGCCAGCCAGATCGCCGATCAACCCTGGTGATCAATGGGGTGACAGGTGTCGCAGCCAGATCGCCCTCACATCCAACAGCTACAAGCAAATGAATGAAGTTGGAACTACACCATACACAAAAATAAACTCACAATGGATTAAGGACCTAATTGGGAGACTTGAAACCATAAAAATCTCAGAAGACAACATATCTGATATCAGCCACAGAAACATTTTTCTAGATATGTCTCTAAAGCAAGAGAAATAAGAACAAAAATAAATTATTGCAACTACATCAAAATAAAAACTTGTGCATAGCAAAGGAAACCACCAAGAAAAGACAACCTACTGAATGAGAGAAGATATTTACAAATGACATATCTGATAAGGGATATCCAAAATATATAAAGAACTTCTACACTGAATGCCAAAAAAACCAATCCAATTTAAAAATGGGCAGAAGACATGAACAAACATTTCTCCAAAGATGATATGCAGATGGCCCACAGACACATGAAAAGATGCTCAACATCACTCACCATCAGGGAAATGCAAATCAAAACTGCAATGAGATATTACCTCACATGGGTCAGAATGGCTAAAATTAACAACACAGGAAACAGACGTTGGCAAGTATATGAAGAAAAAGGAACTTTTGTGCAATAATGGTGGGAATGCAAACTCAAGTGCATCCATTGTGGTAAACAACTTGGGATTTCCTCACAAAATTAAATATAGAAGTTCTATATGATCCAGTAATTCCACTGCTGGGTATTTACCCAAAGAATATGAAAACACTAATTTGAAAGATACATGCATCCCTATGTTTGCTGAAATATTATTTTTAATAGCCAAATTATTGAAGCAGTTCAAGCATCCATCAATAGGTGAAAGGATAAGAAGAGGTTGTGGGGATTCCCAGGTGGCTCAGCGGTTTAGCGCCACCTTTGGCCCAGGGCATGATCCTGGGGTCCCGGGACCGAGTACCACATCGGGCTCCCTACATGGGGCCTGCTTCTCCCTCTGCCTGTGTCGCTGTGTCTCTGCTCCCCCCCTTCTCTCTCTCTCTCTCTCTCTCTCTCTCTCATAAATAAAATCTTAAAAAAAGAAGAGGTGGTGGACACACACACACACACACACACACACACACTAGAATATTACCCAGCCATAAAGAAAAAAAGAAATCTTGCCATTTGCAACAACATGGAATGATCTTAGAGGGTATAATGCTAAATGAAATAAGTCAGAGAAAGATAAATCCCATATGATTTCACTCACATGTGGAATTTAAGAAACAAAACAAAAAAGACATACCTAAAACAGACTTTTTAAAAAAATTTATTTATAATAGTCACAGAGAGAGAGAGAGAGAGAGGCAGAGACACAGGCAGAGGGAGAAGCAGGCTCCATGCACCGGGAACCCGACGTGGGACTCGATCCCCAGTCTCCAGGATCGCCCCCTGGGCCAAAGGCAGGCGCAACTGCTGCGCCACCCAGGGATCCCTAAAACAGACTTTTAAATATAGAAAACAAACTGGTGGTTGACAGAGGGGAGGTAGGTGGGAAGATATGAGCAATGAGTGAAGGGGATTAAGAGTACATTCATTATGATGAGCACTAAGTAATGTATGGAGTTCCTGAATCGCTTTATTGTATGCTTGAAATTAATATAACACTGTATGTTAACTATAGTGGAATTTTTAAAATAAATAATTTTTTAAAGCTGCAACCTCCTTCCCCACATGAGTATCTCCCTATTATCATTACCTGATTAGTTTTTCTCCATACTATAAACATTTTACTTCTTTAATAGCCTACATTCCACTTCTTAAATTTTTTTAAAGATTTTATTTATTTATTCATGAGAGACACACACAGAGAGAGGCAGAAAAACAGGAAGAGAGAGAAGCAGGCTCCATGCAGGAAGCCCAATGTGGGACTCAATCCCAGGACTCCAGGATCACACCCTGAGCCAAAGGCAGATGCTCAACTGCTGAGCCATCCAGGCGTCCCTCCACTTCTTAAATATAAACTCACCTAGGGCAAAGACTTTTTGTCATTTTGATCAGTGCTCATTCCTGGCATATAAAAAGTGCTCAATAAATATATGTTGAGTAAAAAAAAAAAATGTCCCAAAGAAGAAAAGTCCAGCACCCGGTGGATTCACTGTGAATTTTACCAAACATTTAAATTAAGATTTAAAACCAATACTTATCAAATTCTCCATAAAATTAATAATGAAGGAACACTCTCAAACTCATTTTAGGAGGCTAGCATTATCCTGATAACAAAATCAGAAAAGAATGCTACTAGAAAGAAAAGAAAACTACAGGCCAATATCCTAATGATTATAGATGCAAAAATTCTCAACAAAGTACTAACAAAAAATTCAGTAGCCTATGGGGCACCTGGGTGGCTCAGTCAGTTAAGCATCTGCCTTCAGCTCAGGTCATGATCTCAGGGTTCTGAGAGTGAGCCCTGCATCAGGCTCCTCTGCCCCTCACTTGGTTTGTGTTTTCTCTCTTACTCTCTCAAGTAACATCTTTAAAAAAAATTCAGCGGCCTATCAAAAGAATCATTAAAAGGATAATTGACCATATTCAAGTGGGATTTATCCCTGGGTTGAAAGGATGGTTCAAAATATGGAAATCGATCAATGTGATACATCACATTAATAGAATGAAAGAAAAGAATCCTATGATCATCTCAATAGACACAGAAAAAGCATTTGACAAAATCCAACATTTATGAAAAAACAGTTAACAAATTAGGTATGGAAGTAACATACCTCAATATACTAAAAGCCATATATGCCAAGCCCATAGCTGATATCACACTCAATGGTGAAAAGTTGAAAGCTTTTCTTCCAAGATCAGCAACAAAATAAGGTGCCCACTCTCATCATTCCTATGCAATATAGAAATAAAAGTCCTAGCTAGAGCAATCAGTAACTAGCTAACTAAATAAATGCCATCAGAATTTTTTTTTTAATGTATGGTCTCTGTT
Organism: Canis aureus; assembly: GCF_053574225.1. NCBI lineage: Eukaryota > Metazoa > Chordata > Mammalia > Carnivora > Canidae > Canis > Canis aureus. Next base: position 5,438,723 of record NC_135615.1, on the reverse strand, counting down.
TGAAGATGATTTGTTTTTATATAAAGAAAATCCTAAAAACTCAACCAAAAGCCTGTTACACCAACCAACAAATGCAATAAAGTTACAGGACACAAAATCAGCATACAAAATTTAAAAGAATTTCTACATAGCAACAGCAGATTTTCTGAAAAGAAACTTATCCCATTTTGCAATTGCATCAAAAACAGTAACATACTTAGGAATAAGTTTAACTGAGAAAGTGAAAGATATCTACCCTGAAAACTAGAAGGCATTGATAAAAGCAATCCAGGAAGACACAAACTGTGGATTAAAAAACTTAATACTATTAAAATGTCAATACTACCAAAAGCCATCCATAGAGTCAATGAAATCCCTATCAAGATTCCAATGGCTTTTTTTCCCCGAAGGAAACCGCTCCTATAGGCAAAGAAATCCCGAGAAAAAAGAACAAAGCAGGAGGCATCAGTCTTCCTGATTTCCAGCCATACTATAAAGTTCTAGTTACCAAAACATTATGGTACTGGCACAAAAATGGATAAGGGATCAATAGAAAGAATAGAAACCCAAAAAATAGACCCAAACACATAAAGTCAACAAATATTTGACAGGGAAGACAAGAATACTGTATGAAGAAAGGACAATCTGTTCAATAAATGATGCTGGGGTAACTAAATATTCACATGTAAAAGAATGAAATTGGACCCATATCTTACACCACTTACAAATATTAACCAAAAATGGATTAAGACTTAAGTGTGAGACACGAAATTCCAAAAATAAAACATAGGACCAAATTTCCTTGACATGGGTCTTAGGGATCATTTTTTTGCTACAACATCTCATGCAAAAGCAACAAAGTCAAAAATAACTAATGTAGTATGACTACACTAAAAATCTTTTGCACTCTACAGAAACTATCCACAAAGTGAAAAGACTACCTACAAACTGGTAAAAAAAAAAAAAAAAAGCATTTATAAACCATTTATCTTCTAAGGGATCACTATACAAAACATAACTCATGAAATTCAATAGCAAAAACCAAATAAGTCCATTAAGAAATGGCAAAGAACATGCATAGACATTTCTCCTAAGAAGATATATAAAGGGTCAACAAGCACATGGGAAAAGACATTCAACAGGGATGCCTGGGTGGTTCAGGGGTTAAGGGTCAGCCCTTGGCTCAGGGCATGATCCCAGGATCCTGGGAATCAGTCCCACATTAGGCTCCCTGCAGGGAGCCTGCTTCTGTCTCTGCCTCTGTGTGTCTCTTATGAATAAAAAAATAAAATCTTAAAAAAAAGACATTCGACATCACTAGTCATTAGGGAAATGCAAATTAAAGCTACAATATCTCTTCACACCTGTTAGAATTGCTACTATGCAATTGATAAATTATCGAACCCTGCATCTGCAGCTAAGTATGTACTACATGTTGGCTAATTCAATTTAATTTTTTAAAAAAGAAAAAGGGTGCCTACATGAAGCAAAAAAAGAAAAAGAGTGGGTTCTACCAAAAGAGAACAATTATTGGCATGGCTGTAGAGGAAAGGGAATCCTTGCTGATAGGATTGTAAATTCATGCATCCAATATGGAAAACAGCATGGAGAATCCTAAAAAAAAAAAAAAAAAAAAAAAAAAAAAAGATCTAGTTAGGATCTAGCAATTCCACCTCTGAGAATATACTGAAGGAAACAAAAACACTAATGCAAAAAGATACCTGCACCCGCATTGTCACAGCAGCAGTATTTATAAAAGCCAAGACATGGAAACAACCTAAGTGTCCATCAGTAAGTTAATGAATAAAGAAGTAGTGGTATGCATACACAGATACACACTTCTCTTCTGAAAAGCTCCTACAGTGTTTGGCTTTGTTAGCAGACAGCACAAGTCAGATACCACAAAACACAGCGTGTAGGAAGCTTCTCCTTTTGGTTCCAGTGCACTTATTGGTTTTCCTTTCCTTTCCTTTTCTTTTCTTTGTTTTTTTTTGTTGTTGTTGTTTTGTTTTTGTTTTTTTTATTTTGGCTTGTTTGCTTTGGCCCTGTGACTGCTAGCAATTTAAAGCAACCCAGTTACAGTCCTCCTTCAGTGAGTTTTACAGGCATCCTGATGAATAAATTCTCCCTTTCCCTACCAGCTACTAACCAAATCTAGGTCACAATATCCCGGCAAATTTTTCTACCTTCCAATGGGTCCCAGTAACACACCCTCTCCAATAAAGTCTAAAACTCATTTTTTGGATGTGGGGGGGGGTGCTCTCATCCAAAATGATGCCTCCCTTGGACTGTCTGTCTCAGAACTAGAAGTAGTAAGTTGCCCCTCACATCTGTCATTCCTCTCTTCCTATTGTTCTTTTGTTTCTCGTTGTACATAACTACTCTTTAAAATTACATAGTTATTCTTTTTATTACATTTTCCTTGTTCACATTTCTAGTGTGGTTTCTGTCTCCTGAATGGACACAAACTGTTAAGAAAGTCTATAAAATGAGGCTAGTAATAGTGACTCCTTAGATTGGTTTTCATGATTATAGGAGTTATATGGATAAAGTTCTTTTTTTGATAAGATTTCATTTATTTATTTATTCATGAGAGACATACAGAGAGAGAGGCAGGGACACAGGCAGAAGGAGAAGCAGGCTCCATGCAGGAAGCCCGATGGGGACTCGATCCCAGGACTCCAGGATCATGCCCTATGCCGAAGGCAGGCTCTAAACTGCTGAGCTACCCAGGCATCCCTAGATAAAGTTCTTAAACCATGTAGATTGGTAATAGTCTTTATCTATTCAGAGACAGGTTTACAACTGGTAATCCCTGTCAAAACTTTCAATAGGCAATTCTTGTAACAAAAACAAAAAAATTTAAGAAATTCCTGCTGAGAAATTATCTACCTTCTTCTTTAAAAAAAAAAAAATTGTCTACCTTCTAAAGAACACATTCTCCAATCCTTAGAGTTGTAACAACACCTTGTTTAGACCTCTATTCTAATTACAGTACAACCCTACTATATACAAACTATTTCTTACCCAAAGGACTCAGCTTCTTGAGGAAAATCATCACATTTTATTATTTACTGAATCTCTTGGTATAGTATAGATGCTCATGTAGGTTTGTGATGAGTCAGAGTACAGCTACCTTGCCAACATATCACAACCCAACAATGTCCCTGATTTTTCTCGTCTCTTTTTAAAAATATTTTATTTAGGGATCCCTGGGTGGCGCAGCGGTTTGGCGCCTGCCTTTGGCCCAGGGCGCGATCCTGGAGACCCGGGATCGAATCCCACGTCGGGCTCCCAGTGCATGGAGCCTGCTTCTCCCTCTGCCTATGTCTCTGCCTCTCTCTCTCTCTCTCTCTGTGTGACTATCATAAATAAATTAAAATTTAAAAAAAAATATTTTATTTAGTCATGACAGAGAGAGAGAGAGAGAGAGAGAGAAAGGCAGAGAGAGAGGAGGAAGGAGAAGCAGGCTCAATGTGGGGCTCGATCCCAGGACCCTGGGATCACGACCCAAGCCGAAGGCAGATGCCTAAACAACTGAACTACCCAGGCACCCTTTTTCTCATCGCTCTGATCTACATTCTGCATGGATTGCTGAGTCTTTCCAATAGTATGCTCCACCAAACTTCATAAAAATAACCATGCCCCTATATTATCTTGACTCAAAACTACTTGAGTTTCATTTCAGGTATCGGTAGATCAATAAAATCTGATATTCCTATAACCTTCCCTCTTGCCTGACTTAAAGATCTTCAACAGGAATTAAATAATTTTGCAAAACATTGTCCACCAACCCCATCCCCTCCTTTTCCTTAGTAATTTTCAAGGGACAGTAGGATAACTTTAGAGTCATATAAGTATAATGCAGAAAGAACGGATGCACTGCCTTCAGAAAGGAAAAACTTAAAAGAGACCTTCAAAGATTTGTAAACATACAACCAAGCGAGATCTATAGTTTTATGACCAACTTATTTATTGGTACACTATAGTTTGAAAGAATATTCTTCAGTATTATATAGTCTTCTGCCATTAATTTTACTTGAATGGCAATTGTTTAGAGTAAGAGCTAGCGTTCTTATATATACGAAAAAAATTAGTAAAGGAATTTTTATACTATACCCTTGTTCTTGCCTTTTGAGTTCTATCTTGCATTTATTTCAAATTCTACACTCCAACACAGCAAAACCAAAAGTTAAAGAGGTTTTCTTTTTTTGCTACTGTTTTTAAAGCTAATCTGGTTTGCTTTCAACTGCAAGTCATTTTAGTTTTATAAAGGTCTCCATTCTGGCTGACTTCATTAAATATTCACTTGAGTAGTGTGCACTTTACATTCAGAGAGTAAATATGACAGTATTCCCCTCTTGTCTCTGGTTTTGTTCTCTGTGGTTTCACAGTTACCCAAGGTCAACCGCACTGCAGGAAGCAGATGATCTTTTTTCCGATGTATGGTCAAAAGGTCAATAGTAGGTTGCCTTTTGTTTTGTTGATTGTTTCCTTTGCTGTGCAAAACCTTTGTATTTTCGTATAGTCCCAATACTTTATTTTTCCTTTTATCTCCCTTGTCTCAGAAGACATATCTAGAAAAATGTTTTGGCTTATGTCAGAGACGTAAGAAAGCCTGTGCTCGTTTCTAGGATTTTTATGGTTTCAGGTTTCACATTTATGTCTTTAATTCATTTTGAGTTTATTTTTATGTATGGTATAAGAAAGTGGTCCAGTTTCATTTGTTTACATGTCGCTGACCAATTTTCCCAGTTTCCTTTGTTGAAGAGACTGTCTTTTTCCAACTGGATACTCTTGCCTCTTTTATTGAAGATTAATTGATCACATAGTTGTAGGTTTATTTCTGCGTTTTCTATTGGTCATTGGTCATTGCGTCTATTTTTGTGCCAGTACCATACGGTTTTGACTCCTACACCTTTGTAATAGAACTTGAAGTCCAGAATTGTGATACTTTCAGCTTTTGTTTTAAAAATTGCTTTGACCATTTGGAGTCTTTTGTGGTTCCATATATATTTTATAATTTTTTTTATTTCTATGAAAAACGCTCTTGGCATTTTCATAGGGACTGTATTAAATCTGTAGATTGTTGTGGATAGTATAGATATTTCAACAAAATTTGTTCTTCCAATCCATGGGCAAAGAATATTTTTCCCTTTATTTGTGTTGTATTCAATTTCTTTCACCAGTGTTTTATAGTTTTGAGAGGGACAGGTCCTTCAACTGTTTGGTTAAGCTTATTCCCTGGTATCTTATTATATTAGGTGCAATCTATTGAATGGGAGAAGATATTTGTAAATGGTTTATCTAAAAAAGTTTTAATATACCTTTCTGATATTTCCTACCCATTTTTTCTCCCTTCCCTTCTATTCCCTTTCACTATTATTTATATTCCCCCAAATGAATGAGACAGTATAATGTTTGTCCTCCGACTGACTTATTTCACTCAGCATAATACCCTCCAGTTCCATCCACGTTGAAGCAAATGGTGGGTATTGGTCATTTCTAATGGCTGAGGAATATTCCATTGTATACATAAACCACATCTTCTTTATCCATTCATCTTTCGATGGATACCGAGGCTCCTTCCACAGTTTGGCTATTGTGGACATTGCTGCTAGAAACATCGGGGTGCAGGTGTCCTGGCGTTTCATTGCATCTGTATCTTTGGGGTAAATCCCCAGCAGTGCAATTGCTGGGTCGTAGGGCATGTCTATTTTTAACTCTTTGAGGAACCTCCACACAGTTTTCCAGAGTGGCTGCACCAGTTCACATTCCCACCAACAGTGCAAGAGTGTTCCCTTTCCTCCGCATCCTCTCCAACATTTGTGGTTTCCTGTCTTGTTAATTTTCCCCATTCTCACTGGTGTGAGGTGGTATCTCATTGTGGTTTTGATTTGTATTTTCCTGATGGCAAGTGATGCCGAGCATTTTCTCATGTGCATGTTGGCCATGTCTAGGTCTTCCTCTGTGAGATTTCTGTTCATGTCTTTTGCCCATTTCATGATTGGATTGTTTGTTTCTTTGCTGTTGAGTTGAGTAAGTTCTTTATAGATCTTGGAAACTAGCCCTTTATCTGATAGTCATTCGCAAATATCTTCTCCCATTCTGTAGGTTGTCTTTTAGTTTTGTTGACTGTATCCTTTGCTGTGCAAAAGCTTCTTATCTTGATGAAGTCCCAATAGTTCATTGGTCTTGATTGCAACCACTTAACAGCCATTTTAGTGTGAAAGTAACCATAGATGATGTGTAAACAAGTGGATACGGCTAGGTCCCAATAAAACATTATTTACTTAAACTGGTGGTTGGCCAGATTTGTTCGTAAGATTATAGTAGAGTCTATTTCCTTCTAGAGTTACTTTGCCCCATACTAAAGTGTACCTTTCTGGAGTTCCTACTGAATACCCTGTGTATTCACCAATCACTCTCTCTCCACTCTGGCTGGTAGAAATTCACATATATATGGCCCTCTGTGGATTCTGGCAGTTTTTCAGTTTATAGCTCCTAGTTATTGCTGTCTTAGAAGTTTGTTTTCTATCTATCCTTTGGGATTTTACCTACAAATATAAAAGCTAGATTCCAAGACTTAAGCATATCTCTTGATCTTCTTCTCTGTCTAGCTCCCTTTCCTCCACCACCCAGTATTGAAAATTCTAGATGTTCCAAACTCTGTCTACTCCTATGTGTAAGCCCATTTTCTGGTAGGCTGACCTTTAGGAGTTATAGTTCATAAGTGCCTCCATGCAGAAATCTAGGGGTGATCATAGGGTGTGCCTTTTTTCACACAGTCCTGTGTTTCCTTATGTTCAATATCTGAAAACACTTGTTTTATGTATTTTGCCCAAGTTTCTAGTTGTTTGTTGCTGAAGAATAATTTCATACTTTTTTTTTTTACTGTTTCTTACTGTGTTTAAATTGGGCACAAATTACTTAATCTTGATATTCTAATTGTCTCTGATTTGACCAGTAAGTTTCTCTAAAAGCTGGCTCCTGGGATCCCTGGGTGGCGCAGCAGTTTGGCGCCTGCCTTTGGCCCAGGGCGCGATCCTGGAGACCCGGGATCGAATCCCACATCGGGCTCCCGGTGCATGGAGCCTGCTTCTCCCTCTGCCTGTGTCTCTGCCTCTCTCTCTCTCTCTCTCTGACTATCATAAATAAATAAAAATTTTTAAAAAATTGATTTAAAAAAAAAAGCTGGCTCCTTAAACCTTTCATCCTAATGCTATAATTTTTTGAGCACTTTCTTATTTTCTGGTATAGAAACAAATCTAGGCTCATTTTGAATTTTTTTATTTTTAGTTCTAAACAGACCATTTTCTCAAGGGGACCTGGCTCATTTTAAAGTGAAATAGTATTTAAATAGAGGTTGGGATAGAGGAGTGACATTTAATTATGTTAAAATATCACATGGCTATCTTTTGTTTAATGGACCATAAAGGGTCAAAGGAGATCAGAAAGGAAAGCATTGTAATAAAGTCACACAAAATGATAGTCACTTAGACCAAAATAGTAATGGTGAAAAATTGTATATGAGTTATGAGATAAAAAGTTGTACACACACACTACTGGGGCCAATACTTAGTTAGAACGTGGGCCTCTATTCAAAATTTGGTTTGGATGTTAAGACTGACAATACCAGTGGCACCTGGACGGCTCAGTCAGTTAAACATCTGCCTTCAGTTCAGGTTATGATCCTAGGGTCCTGGGATCAAGCCCCATGTTTGGCTCCCTGCTCAGAAGGAGAGTCTTCTTCTCCCCCTCTCTCTGCCACTCTCCTGCTTGTGCGCTTTCACTCAAATAGAAAAAAAAAAAAACTACTTTCAGACATGCCTTGGAGCTACCCTTATGTCACAGAAAGCCTCATTATGTGAGTAATAGACACTTTCAATCCTTTTTAAGAGACCAAGGAAAAGAAACTGACTTAGAGTTTTATGGTATTTGGAAGATGGGTCTGGGGTGAGAATTTCTGTGCATTGATAAGGGCATACTTGGTGTGAACCTCCTGCCAATAAGGGAAGCACCTGGACTATCTTATTAGGTTTCCAGATGTGGAACACAAAGGAAGAGCTGTCAGCAATCAAGTCTAACATCAAGAAGTAGAGTCAGACTCTATTACACAGAGCTCCTTACAAGATTTGTTTTGCCTCTGAGTAACTGGTGTTGTAGAGTTGCCATAGACACAGTTGAAGAAAGCTGTTAACTTGAAAAAAATTTGGAGGGGAAGAATCAGAGTTTGCATTTCAGCATGTTAAGCTTCAGATTCAGTCTCTAAGATTTATTTGCATTGGAGATTTTTTACTTTCATAATTTGTTCTTTTTTACAAAAAAAAAAAAAAAACCCTGCCCACTAAGAAGGTCTCTGCCTAATGTAAATAAAATATTTTTACTAAAAATCAAAGTTACATAATTTCATAGAAGCTTTAATCCCAGAATCACTTAAAGATATACATCCTCCCTTAGTAGCTGATTTCTTTGGACAAAACAACAGACATGGAAAATAATTTGGAAATAGGTAAATAACATTAGTCGATAATTTTGATTATTGCTTGATATTTAGCAAAAAGGTGTTTTATGGGTAGGATACATGATAGCAGTAAAATTGTCTTTATTAATGTGAAGGGTTTTCTGTTCAAAATTAATATTATGTAATATTTAAATTATTGTCTTTTTAAATTATGTAGCTATTATGTTTTAGAACTTAAAAATTATGATTATTCCAAAATATGAGCTGTATTGATTCTGTAATATATTGGGATTTGTAATGTGATTCCATTTAGAAACATGTTCAAATTATTTTCTTATTTGCTTTAAAAGGATTAAATATAAGCTTGATTCAGTCTCTTTGGAGAAAAGTATCTCAAGAACCAGTTTTGTTTTTACTCCCCAAATAAACTGGAATTGACGGAATCAATACAAATGCCTACTTGTGTAAAATTAAATGATCTAGTAATTTCACAGGTTTTCAACAGTCCCATGAGAAATAATTCATCTGGTGGTCAACACCACCATTTCTCTTCCTTGGTGGTCTCGTCTTGTGATAGTTGACCTGGATCACTGCTCTTCTTTTCAAGTCAATAGATTTAAAAAATAGTTCAGAAGATAATAGACCTGGGTGCAAATTGTACCTCTGCTATCAAAAAATCATCAAGTCATTTAACATCTATAATCCTCATTTATCTTTCATCTATGAATGGAGGTTAATGTAAATGATCTCCATTTCTAGGTAGCTCAGGAATGCTTTAATGTTCTGATTCTGAGTCAAGCTCTGTGATTGAAACATTAAAGGTCTTTTGCCTTACCCCCAATCTGCTAAAACTGAACTGGGCAGCTAAATAAAAATAGTTTAATCCCACGCTGCAAGAAAAGAAAATGTTAGCAATTAACCCAGACAAGAAAGTTTTGTTAGAGGCAGAATGCATGGTTGAAACTTATTTTCAAAAGCTTTGCAAGTGTAAAGGGCATTTAATTAGGCAATTTTGAACAAGCAGTCCAGAAACAGCTTAACACACAAAATGGCTAGAAGCTTCCAGAACACTAGTCTTCTCCCCCAGTGGTTTCTACGTGACATCACATCCATCTCCTCCCACTTCTTCCCTCTTAGCCTTCTATTTTCTAAAATGTGGGACTGACGGAGGACATGAAAGCTTCTTTGTAAAATCTTTGAAGATTTTAATCAGCAGGAGATTTTAGCTTCCAGAACACCTTCCCAACTTACTTCTCAGCTCTAATCCACACCAATCCTCAGCCACCAGACAACCCCAGGCCATAGAAGCTCAAGTAGAAGTAAAATAGGGAGGCATTATTGGTTCCTCTACCTACCAGATAGGAAAGACAGGAAGGAAGAAAGTCTCAGATACCATAGTGTCACAGAGCCTGGGAAGTGGATATTCCAAGATGGATCTTCAAATGACTTTTTCTACTGAAATATTGTTACCCTGGTGCTATGCCCTATTGTAATATTAGAGCAGGATAACAATTATACCCTAAATGTGAATATGGAACTGCTTTGTCATATCCAGAGCACTGTATTTCACTTCTCCGTTTATTTGACTCATATTTTTTAGTCACCTACTAATGGCCAGGCACTGTTCTAGATGCTGAGAATATCAACAGTAGTCTCTTCAATGAGCTTAGCTAATTAAGCCAAGTCTCATAGCTGAGAAGTATCAATACCAGGATTCAAACTCAGGTCTTCAAAAACATTGCCCTTTATTTTAAGCTTTGTGGGAAAAAATATTTATTGTTGACATTGCTATGTAGGCAAATTGGTTCTAAAATTCTTTTTTTTTTTTTTTATTTACGATAGTCACAGAGAGAGAGAGAGGCAGAGACACAGGCAGAGGGAGAAGCAGGCTCCATGCACCAGGGAGCCCGACGTGGGATTCGATCCGGGGTCTCCAGGATCGCGCCCTGGGCCAAAGGCAGGCGCCAAACCGCTGCGCCACCCAGGGATCCCGGTTCTAAAATTCTAAATGATTGACAGATATATGCGCATTTTGAAGGAAAAAATCTGTTAGAAAGTTGAATATTACTTATATATTCATACCCCTGCTTTTGAAGAAGTACCATGTATCTATTTGGTTTCTGATAAATCTTGAAATGTGTGGGTGGTAATGGAATAGACTTCCAAATACAACATAATACATAAGCTCTGAGTACCCTAAAGATTTTGTTTCAGGATAAAAAATTGAAAGCCTCACTTTGGCTTTCAGATCTAATTTATATCCTTGAACTTACAGGAAATGCTGTATGTGAGGAGACTTGGGATACTTTCCTAGATCAGTAAAATGATACTTGATTTTTTTTTCATTTTGAGTAATCCTCGTGAGTGATCTATTGGGCAAAACCCTGGAGGGGACCAGGAGAGAAGGATAGGAGTCAGATAACTCACATTCCTAAGAACACCATGTTTCTTTATGTGTTAAAGTGAATCTACTCTTACTAGCTTTTAAGCTAAGTAAGGATGTCATGTAGCTTCAGGTGTGTTAGTAGTATTTCCTCATCTTCAATTGTTTTCTGTCTTCTAGGTATCTGTCCCCCTGGCTTTCGAGAATGTCAGAATGGCAAATGTTATAAACCAGAGCAAAGCTGTAATTTTGTAGATGACTGTGGAGATGAGACTGATGAAAATGAATGTGGTACCTCCTGTACTTTTGAGAGAGGCTGGTGTGGCTGGCAAAACTCCTTGGTTGAAAACTTTGATTGGGCTTTGGGAGTTGGCTCTCATCAAACCCTAAGACCTCCCAAAGACCACACACTTGGAAACAAAAAAAGGTAGGTTATGAGTCTTTTACAGCATCTCTAGAGAGATTACTCTGGTACCATGGCAAGCGAGGCAAACATTTGGTGAGCGTATTTGTCTCCTGGGGCTGCCATCACAAAGTACCAGAGATGTAAGCCACAGGCATTGTTGCACAGCTGGAAGCTAGAAGTGTGCGATTAAGGTGTCAGCACAACTGGTTCCTTTTGAGGGCTGTGAGGGGAAATCACCAATTCTTTGCTTCTCTCTTAGCTGCTGTAGACTCACACGTTACTTGGCTTGTAGGTGGCATTCTCATGTGTCTTTACATTGTCTTCCCTCTGTGCACGTCTGTCTCTGTGTCTGAATTTGTCCTTTTCATTACGACACATTCTTAGTATGGATTGAGGCCTGCCCTGATGACTTCATTCTAATTTGGTCATCCATAAAGGGCCTATTTTGAAATAAGATCACGTTCACAGGGGAATGGAATTGGGACTCCATCATCTTTGGGGGAGTGGGGGATGCGGGGATGCAATTCGACACATAACGGGGGAGTTACCAAATTTTAATATCATTCTAATAATTGTAGATAGATGATAATTTATGCTGCCATCGGGCACTTTTCCTAAATGGCATAATTTATAATTAATAACCCAAAATTCTATCACTCATGTGATCATTCCTATGTCATATAGTTTTTCAGATTCTCAAATTTCTCATCTGCAAATGGAAAGAATCAAGTTTTCCCTGTGTCCCAAACAAGGATTAGAGAAATGGGATGATATGTGTGAAGGAAGGTAGTTGGGAAGCTGCAGAGGTGCTGTGCCGATGTGACTGTAAGGTCACACATGTCAGAAGTGTTGGGAATGCCTCAGTTTTGCCATGAGTAAATGAGGTCAAGTCTCAGACTCAATGGTCAAGGGATGTCAGTAAAGAAGGGACCTCGAATTCCTGGAAGCTATAGAATAGGAAAGATGGTGTCTAAGTGTGGAAACTCCATGGGCTTATGATGAAACAGAGCCCTCCAGGAGCCCAAACTAACCACACCAGAGAAAGAAAGGTCTGAGCCCCGTGCAAACACTCAGCTCTACGTACATAAAAGTATTTGGATACACAAATGTAAAACTCAATATCTTTTTTTAAGATGTATTTATTTATTCATGAGAGACACAGAGCAAGAGAGAGACAGAGGCAGAAGCAGAGGGAGAAGCAGGCTCCCTGCAGGTAGCCCAATACGGGACTCCATCCCCATAAGCCAAAGGCAGACACTCAACCCCTGAGCCACCCAGGCATCCCAAAACTCAATATCCTTCATGGTACATAATAAGATTCTCAGCATTTTACTTGTGCATTCCGTAGGTGACTGAATTTGTGAAAATACACCATAATTCCTTTATATATATTTTGTAGATAGTATCTTTGCATTGTTTTACAAGTGGGTAGTTTAGGGGGTCCATGAAATGATTTCTATAACTATTTTGTTGATTCAGTGGCATAAATATCCTGTCACATCGGTTAATCTGCATTCTGTGAAGTACTTTGCTCAAAGCACAGACAGTTGGAAATTGTTCTGTCAGTGAGCTAGAAGCAAGGCTATTGGGTTTTCTTTCTGTTTCAAATGGAAATGCCTTTGGCAGCTCATAGCCTATGAAATATACTTAAAAACCCTAAGTAAGATGGAGGAGCTAAAATGATCCCCTCATTCTTGTTCGTGCCCTGTCTGAATGCCGTCCTTGTTCCTAGGACACTTCTTGTATCTGGAGGCTACTCCATTGGGTCTTCGGGGTGAAGAAGCACACCTCAAGAGTGCTGTGTGGCAAGAATCCAGCACTGCCTGCACCCTAAGCTTCTGGTATTTCCTATCTGCAAAAGCCACGGGGTCCATTCAGTCCTCATTAAGGTAGGATCTTTGCCTGTGATTCCTCTGGGCTTATCAAAGTGCCCTACAGGCCGTCCATGGCCAAAGGGAGTTTTTACAGTTCTGCTACCTTGGCCAGAAGAAGCTTCCTTTCATCTGGGATGGGAGCTTCTACTTGTGGTTCACATGTTCTGTGGGGGTTGATAAGCAGGGCATGGGAACTAGCTTTGAGCTCAACATCATACCCTGTGATTATGACTGAATCCCAGAGACTCCTTTTATGGTAACATGTAGTCTAAGACTCATAAATTTCTTCTTGCTGTTTTGACGTTTCCTTCCCTATCCTTCTCAGAAAAAAAAAAAAAAAGATTATTTGTACATCTGAAGGGAGAGTGACTTTCCATTTTAACTTCTGTTTGAGCAATCATTAAGGGAACTAATATTAGACATTTTGGTTCTAACCACACCATGCAAAGGACCGAACTGCTCCGGAGAATGATCAAGGTGTGATTACATTGAACTGCTTATTAACTATGACACAACAATGCATTTTCTTAGTGATGATTCATTGGATGTTTCTGTGAGGGCTTTAATTTAGTATAACAAAGTGACAGTGTTCAGGGAGCAAAATAACAACGTATATATTAATATTAATAAGACCTGATTCATATACCTTTACTCTTTGGCAAGTTAAAACAGCAGCAAAAACGAGATGAGTGTGCATGCACGTGTGTGTGTGTGTGTGTGTGTGTTCATTTGAGAAATTTAGTTAGAATTCTGAGAGAGCTGGCTTTAAAAACATGCTCTAGAGGCCACTGCTGTTTTATCACACATGAGCTTTGCTGAAGTACCCTAGCACTGTTGGAGAACGCCTGACTAGAATACTGAATACCAAATCTCTTTCGGAATAGGTGATGGCTGAATAGTCTGCATTTTATCCAAAAACCGAGTTAACTGTATATTTTAGGGTTATTCGATAATCAGAAATGCCTACCTAATAAAACACGTGCAGCAAATACCACTGTGATTTATGCTTGCATATAAATGTAGGAGCTTAAATATAATGCTTAAAGTTTGCACAAGAGTGTTCTGCAAGTACATTGCCGCATGTGACACCTGGCTACACAGGGAAGGATTTCTCAGGTGAAAGATTTTGCTCTGCCTTGTGGACTTTGCTTTAGTATTTGTTTCCCTCACATTCACCTTAGTCTTTCTTCTATCATAGTAACAAACTTTATATTACTAATAAAATGTATAATTAAACTATTGTGAGAGAGAAGTCTTCCTGTCAAGTCATGTTGAACTCCTATGATTCCTCCGATTGATTCCTATAGATATTTAACAGTATTTTTAAAAAACTATCTTTCTGCTATGTTTTTTTAAAACCCAGTAACACTTTTTTTTAAGAAAAAAAAACATGATTATCTTCATTTAGTGATATTTATTGCAAAAGAGAAATCTTTCATCGTGTATATTATATTCAGGAATTTTAGAGCAATCGTTTTATTTTGGTAATTAATATAATACATATTTTTGATCATCATTACAAAGTACTTCTTAGGCTTCTCTCTTTGTGGAACCATGCTGGATTTTAACCTGCTCATTAATTTGAAAGCATCCTAGCCAGATGGCAGACATGATAGGAGCAAGAATTCTGCCTTCTATGTATTTATTTCTTTACTTCTTGTCTTTTGAAATGGTCTCAATTTATGCAGGTGTTGCCTCTGGCTCAGTCTCCTCTGTCTCTTCTCAGGAATATCTCCTTCTGTGTTTCCCTCTTTTGCCTCCATACCAAACCCAACACAATCTGGTAGATTGAGCTTTTTGCAAAACTTTCCTTGACCAATTTTGCCCACCATGATTACTCCTCAGAATAATAAGCTGTGTCCTTCACAGCTCCAAAAAATTCTTCTTTTTCACTAAATGTTCAATTATACTTATTCTGTTTCAACAGGCAGGTCATAAAATCTTGAGAGCAAGACCTTGAAATTTTAGGCTTTTTGTCCTTCTGGGCTCTTCAGAGAAGGGCCTGCAGAAGAGGAGTGGTGCTAGGCCAAAGCACCTCTTTTGGGGACAGTCCTTGTGAAGGAGTGACTGTTATGGGTTACCTGCACAAAAGTAAAATCTAGTCTGGGAAGAGAGGGTAGTTCAAGATGATGGTGTAGGAATACCCTAAATGCAACTCTTTCCTTAGACACAACAAATTTCTAGCTATACATGTAATAATTTTCCTCTGTAAACAAACAAGGAAAGCCCCCTACCCCATGAGAACTAGATGACTAGTCTTTCCACAGTAAGAGACAAAAAAGACACTTTGCAAAGGATAGGAGAGGAAGAGACATGGCCTCCCTGGGCCCTGTCCCGGATGCAATAACCCCACAAGAGGGACCAAAAGAATCATAGAACTATAAGGAACATATATCCCACTCTAAAAGGGCTCATCTGCAAATGCATTCACATGGAGATCTAGCACAAGAGGAATAGACTTGAAAGCACCTAAACCATAAGAAGGGAGATGCACTAATTTTAAAATGACTGCCAGAGGGTCAGGAACCTGTGAGGACATTATCCAGGGATGGAAGTGCTGGTGTGTCCATTTTTGCCACTCATCCTAACTTCCTGACGATAGAACAAATGTGTGCCATCTTTGGTGCCCTCCCTCTAGCTAACACATGAAGGTCATGGTCTGCTCTCCCTGCCACATAATGAGGCTGGGGGAAGCTCCCCACATTTCATTCACTCTGTGCATTATCGGAGCTGCATCAAGACCAGGTGAGTGACAGAGCCCGTCTCCCTCATGTAGCAGCCAAGCCACAAGCAGGTCAGATGAGCACCCTGAACTCTACCTATCTGGTGCATACATGGAGTGGGCAAGTGGTGGGAGCCCTGATCTCCCTGCACAGCAACTGTGGCTCTATCAGAGCCAGCAGACTTACTCAAACCATACTGCAGATGCCCATAGAGTGCCTGGTTCTGGTGGCCAGGGGAGGTTGTGCTTCTGGCTCACATGGAAAAACTCCTACATAAGACTACTCTCTCAAGATGAAGGAAGGTAGCCATTTCACCCAATACATACAGAGAAACAGAGAGAGGCAAAATGAGGAGACAGAGGAATATATCCAAACAACAAGGAAACTCCTCAGAGAAAGACCTTAATGAAACTGAGATAAGCAACACACTTAATAAAGAATTCATAGTAATGGCCATAAAGAGGCTCACAGATCTCAGGAGAAGAATGGATGAACACAGCAAGAACTTCTGCAGGGAGTTAGGAACTAGATGAAAATACCAAAGAGAAGTTAAATCTGAACTGAGAAACGCACTGTAGGGGTTCAACAGCAGAACGGATGGAATAGAAACGTGAATCAGTAAAACAGAAGCAAATCCATGGAAAACACCCAATCACAGCAGGAAAATGAAAGCAAAAAAGAGTTTTTAAAAAGACAAAATGCCTTAAGGGACCACTGGGACAGTATCAAGCAGAATAACATTTTCATTATAGGAGTCACGGGAGGAGAGAGAGAGAAAGGGCCAGGAAAATTCTCAAAGAAATAATGGCAGAAAACTTACCTAATTCAGGGAAGGGAATAAATATTCAAGTCCAGAAAGCCCAGAGAGTTTCAAATAAGGTGAATCCAGTGATGCCTGGGTGGCTCAGTTGGATGAGTGAGCAGCTCTTGGTTTTGTCTCCAGTCGTGATCTTGTGGGTTATAGGATTGAGCCCTCACGTTGGGCTCCGCACTCAGTGGGCGGGTTGCTTGAAGATTCTTTCCCTCTCACCTTCCTCCTGCTCTCTTTCTCTCTCTCTCTCTCTCCCCCCATAAATAAATAAATAAATCTTTTTAAAAAAGAGAAAAGATGAATCCAAAGAGAAACACACCAAGGAACACTATAATTAAAATAGTAAAAATTAATAATAAAGAGAAGATACTGAAAGCAAGAGAAAAGCAACACGCTGTATAAAAGGGAGCCATTATAACTCTATCAGAAGGTTTCTCAGCAGGAAATTTATAGGTCAGAAGGGCATGCATGGCATAATATATTCAAAGTTCTGAAAGGGAAGAACTCCCAACCAAGAATTCTCTACCTGGCAAGTCTGTCATTCAGAATTGAGGAAGAGATTAAGAGTTTTCCAGGAAGCAGAAGCTAAAGGAGTTCATCACCACTGAACCCAACCATACAAAAAATGTAAAGAATGCTTTTCTAAGCTAAAAAGAAAAGGTACTAATTACTAGTAAGAAAACTAAAGAAAAAAATGAGAGAAAACTAAGAAAACAAATGAGAGTTAAAAATCTAACCGGAAGGACAAGTAATCAAGGTAGTGAGTGGATCAACAACTTATAAAACAAATATGAAGGGTAAAAGACAAAGGTAGTACAATAAAACTACCGCAATGAGTTAAGGGATAAATAAAATAAAAAATATGTTAAATGTGTTATCAACAATATAAAAATGCAGAAGAGAGGAGTACAAATATAAAACTTTGGGATACGTTCAAAATTAACTTACTGTCAACTTAAAGGAGACAGTTATATACATGTTATATGTGAACCAGACCATAACCACAAAGAAGAAAGCTTATAGTTAAGAACACAAAAGTAAAAGACAAAGCAATCTAAATATAAAGAAAACAAACACGAAGTAACAAACCAAGAAAGGAACAGAGAAGGACAACAATAACAGTGAGGAAACAATTAATAAGATGACAGTAAGTACATACCTAGAAATAGTGACTTTAAGTGTAAGGGAACTATCCTTCAATCAAAAGACATGGGATGGCTAAATGGATAAGGAAAACAAGACTCTTCTATAGGCTGCCTTATCCAAACCTCAATGAGGTATCACCTCACACCTATCAGAATGGCTATTATCAAAAACACAAGACATAAGTGTTGGTGAGGATGTGGGAACCCTCCTACACTGTTGGTGGGAATGCAAACTGGTTCAGCCACTGTGGAAATCAGTATAAAATTTTCCTCAAAAATTTTTCAAAAATAGAACTACCGTGTGATCCAGCAATTCCACTTATGGGTATTTATACAAAGAAAACAAAAACACTAATTGGAAAATATATATGCATGCCTGTGTTTCCTGCAGCATTATTTACTATAGCCAAGTCATGGAAGTAACCCTAAGTGTCCATTGAGATAAATGTTAAAGAAGATGTGATATACAAAAGAATATTGTTCAACTGTAAAAAAAAAAAAAAGAATGAAATCTTACCACTTGCAACAACACAGATACACTTTAAAGACATTGTGTTAAGTGAGTAAATCAGAAAAAGACAACTACCATATGCTTTCACTTATGTGTAGAATCTAAAAAAAAAAGCAAACAAACAAAACAGAAAGATACAGACGACAAACTAGTGGTTGCCAGAGGGGAGAGGGTCAGGGGACAGTTGGAATAGGTAAAGGGGATTAAGAGTTACAAACTTCCAGTTATAAAATAAGTAATTTATGGGCATGCAATGTACAGTCTATGGAATATAGTCAATAACATTGCAATAATTTTTTATACTAACAGGTAGTAACCAGACCTCTCCAGGCGATCATTTCATAATATGCAAAAATATTGAATCGTTATGCTATACACCCGAGACTAATATAATATTCCACGTCAATTATAATTCAATAAAAAGTCTGATCTGAAAAATTTGTATTCTGAGATACATACATGCAATCAGATGCAAAAGCTATGCAACCATTGAGCAATAATTCAATATCAATGTTGTTGGAAAGGGTAGTTCTGATTATACATCACAACCACAGTAGTGGATGCATTCATTGAACATCAAATATTTAACATTTATTGAACATAATACTTAATACTATTTTATGTAATTAATTCTTAGCACAACCCTCTGAGTTAAAATGCAAGTTCCATTTTACTGAAGGATGGGTAAAGGGAGCTTCATAGAAACGTCTACCTAACTAGTCACTGACAGGCTGGGACTTTGAATCTAGGTATATTTACATCCAAAACTTACATTTTTACCCTCACCTTTATTCCCGAGAGTTTTTCACTGATACTAATGAGTTCTGCTTTTATAATGAAACACAGATGCTGTTTTAGAGAGATCTATTTTCATTGGCTCAAATCATGGAATAATTTTCTTTTTTAGGAAAACAAAATGAGTAATAGTTCCTAGCATGCATATTTGTGACTCCTAAACTACTCTTGTATTAAAGGAGTTAATTTAGGGAAGTATCAGGATAGCAAAACTATTTGTTTAGGAAACATTTAGTAAAGAGCTGTACAATTTTCCATATTCTATATATTATATTTTTATTCTATATTGCTTGCCTACAGTCACATGAGAATTAATTTTCACTAAAGTGATGTATCTGGAACAAATGTAATCTTTTTTGTCTTAAGGTGATGAGTGAATTACGCAAAGATGGAAAAAAGTATTTCATTGAGAAATTATTTTTTTCTTTCCTTTGAATTTCCTTTAGTTATATATGTAGAAACACACAAAATAAAATGAAGTGACTTTTTCAAGAGAAATAACTTTTTAAAACATAACTAATTTTTTAAATAACATTGGACAATTTACCATATAGGAGGATAGATCTGTCACTCATTTCTTGGACCAAACCACATTGCGAGTAGGATTTAGTCGATGGTAACTGGTTATGTCTTCATTTATGATGAGTCAATGAAAACTCAGAGGGACTAAATATTAAGTCAAAGGTTGTAAGTAAGTGGATGAGCTAGGACTTTAACTCAGGTGATTAAAAATTAAGCTTAGAATGTTACACAATCGGTTTTGTTTCTGTCTTTCTATAGAGGAAAATCAGATGTTGATAATTTAAATTACATTGCCAGGTCTTTTTCTGATTTAGTAATTCTTTTTTTCAAAAAATTTTACTCATTCTTGATAACATGTCTCCTTTTACTTATATTTACTTACCTTTTACTCATTTACATCCAGCATTAAATTTCTTGTGAAGTGTAAATGTATTGCTTTTCAGATCATCTAAGATTTAAAACAAAAAATGAACCAAGTGCTCAGAGGTAGAACAAAGCTGTGTTACATAAAAGTCAACTTGTTTTTACAAATATATTTAATTTTACCTGTTTTTCTGGCTACTTGTTTTCTGATCGGGTTAATTATGGATGAGTTATATGTAGATTTTAATGCTCGAAAAATAATTTGAGAGGGGTTTTTAAATGTACCTGTGTTTGACAGTTTGTTTTCATAGGTAAAAGTCTGTTTAACCTCATCAGGAAACAAAAGACTTTTGCATCTTTTCAGCCAGCCATTTGAATAAATGCAGGAACACCTGCTACCTGAAGAGTATTATTATGTTTTGGAACTACTCCATCTGTAATAAACTGTTGAGATTTTAATCAAGATGACTGTGTGCTGTAGGGAATTTTGACTGAAGGCATTCAGGGCTGTTACACTGTTATGATAGAAAAAAAATAATATATTCAAGCCAGAAGTGGAGAAAAATAATGTATTTCAGGAGCGTCCTCCTGATTATAGCAACCTAGTTATGCTGAAAGACCATTGCTAAATTAGTTCATTGTTTTATCTTGCTTAGTGGTTCAGAGAATTTTAGAGCAGATGGGGTCACCTGTAATTTGTTTAAACTATTCATTGAGAGATAAAGGGGCTAAGATTATGAGGTTATATTTCTTGCCCCGGCTCACATGGTGTTTTAAGAACAAGAATATGAATCCAGTTTTTTCTGACTTCTAATTTAGAGCTCTGATATTTATCTATCTGGAAATTCTATCTGAAGATCATATTAAGTATGGAAATACAGATTTTGTTCAATAGGCTGTGAAAAATGTCAAATCAACAAACGAAAGGCCAGATCCCTTTGCCTACTTAGAAGACTGGTTGTTCTGGGTCTGCTTTTACCCTGAAGCTAGTGAACAGTGAGCCTCAGTTTTGTGTAAGGGTTAATCGACAAAGCAAACATTCTCCATCCTTCCTAACTCACGACTATGCCACCCCTGACACATATGCTCACCACAGTCCTACTCTGAGAAGATTTACAACTAATTGCTAACACTACAGGTGTCTAACTATTGGAGTGTGTCAGAAACATTTTCGGATTTAGGCGTATTTTGATCTGTCCAGACTACCAAACGTCTGATACTATTTTAGTCATCTTGGCATTTTATTCATTATTTCAGAGAAAGGAATATAGAAAACATGGATAGAGAAGATAGATAGAATCAGGATATAGAAAGTTGATTTTTTTTCAAAGACTGTCTTGTAGATTTTAGATTGTAAATTGATTAAACTAAATCTTTAGTGCCAGAACTTCACTTGCTTTTCCAGAATTGCTTCAGCATGTTAGCAATTCAATTTACATAATTTTGTCTATATTATATTATTGACCTGGACCAGATTGAGAGAGAAAACAGTTTGATTTTGGCATTTTAAGCTATAGCACACAAGTAGCAACTTGTGTTTTATTAAATTAGTTGTCACAGGCTCACAGTGCCCTGATTTATATAAAATCAATGTTCCTTTTTATCATCTTGGGGAGTGTGGCAATATTTGTTCAAGGCATAGTTTTGACTGAGATTTTTCTGAAGTTCTTTCTACCCCCCCGCCCCCGCCATGATTTACCTCTTTCAGATGTCTTGAATGCTACCCACTATGGCTTCTGAGAAGCCGGTGCCTCTGGAGTCCCTTGTGTCATGAAGAGAGAATTTCTGTTAAGATGCTAACAATTTTAATTGAATTTAATTTTAATTGATTTAGTTTCTCTTTTAACAGAATGATATGGCCAATTCTAAAGAATATAACTTTCATACCATTTTTGCTATTTTCCTTTCATTTCTTGTCCCACAACTGTTGCTACTCTTGTGATCGATTTCCAGTTACAAACTGGTTCCTTTTTTCCCATATGATGTGCTAATTCTTTTGCACTTGTTAAGTCTCTTAATCTTCAGAATAAATTTACAAGATATCGATATTTTATCCTAATTTTTCAGGCCACAGAATTGAGACCCAGGTTATATAAATTGTAATAGTATAATCAGCATTAAAAACCAATTCTAACTCCGAAATCCATCCTCTAAACCATTGCATTCAACTTCTGCTATTAGAACTTAAAATGTTCTCGTATCCAGGAAACAGTAATATTAGTGATGATCAGTGCTTTCTAGGGGCTCTGATCCACATATGTTAGAAAGGGGAAGTGATTACTTTGTGTTAAGCAATTATTATAGTTTCGTTTGTTTTCTAACTTAGCTTGTCAACAGCTGGTAACAGTAATTATGTTTATCTAAACCATTCTGCCTCACATCTACCATAATTCAAAAATTTCAAAATCATATTTAATAGCATTTTAAAGTTAGTGAGGAAAGAATGAATTAGAAACCATGTAATTTGATTTTTGTAAGAGCAAAGCTAGCTAGATAAAATCTCTTAATTATATTATTTTTTGTTCAGGGTCTTCCTCTCTCTTGGCTTTTTAAACTTGGTCAATAACAATTTTTCCCTCTGAAGATAGAGACATTGTAAATTAAAAGCAGAATTCTTCACAGTCACCAGTTCTCTTTTTAAAAAAGATTTTTTTATTTTTATTTTTAGAGACAGAGTGCACACATGTGGGGGGACGGGGAGAGGGAGAGGATCTTCAGGAGTCTCCATGCCGAGCATAGAGTCACATGTAGGGCTTGATCCCAAGACCCTGAGATCATGACCTGAGCAGAAACCAAGAGTTGGACACTTAACCAACTGAGCCACCCAGGCTCACAGCAACCAGTGGTTCTTAATCATGTGTGTTATGTATCTCTGTGTGTCACAAATCTCTTTGGCAGTCTGATGAACTTCTTAATAATACTGTTTTATTTTTTTAATAATAAATTTATTTTTTATTGGTGTTCAATTTGCCAACATACAGAATAACACCCAGTGCTCATCCCGTCAAGTGCCCCCCTCAGTGCCCGTCACCCATTCACCCCCAATAATACTGTTTTAAATATATGAAACAAAATACTAGAATTACAAAGGAAACAATACCAATTATTAAAATATTTTTAAATCCCAAATTTTGACTTAGTAAATTAGTAAATGTATATTAAGTGACAAGGTCTGAAGGAGAATGGAATAAACACAAATGACTGATAAGCATAAGTGACATTCTTGAGATATTTTCAGTTCTACAAAGTGATATTAAAGCTTTTTTTTATCATTGGTGAGAGAGTCACAGGTACTACTATTACCATGATGTATTGCTTGCATTCATGATTAAAGAAAACACCAAATTTTAGTTGAGGTTACCAAAAATAAAGATGTATTTCCCTCATCCATGTTACACTCTCTTGAAAACCAGTACCTCATATATAAGAAGCCTTGAAAAGTTTTCATTGTGTTCAGCATTTACATTTATTTGTTAAGAAAAATCAGTGTGTCTTCAGTTTCCAGTAACTGAAGCACAAAGACACTGAAGATAGCATTCTATCTGAACCAAGTTCAGAACAGGTGAATTGTACATAGACGTAGGTGACACCACAGCAAAGAACTGGTTCAGCAGGCTAGGTATCAGGTTCACAGCCAGGTACAAGCAGCCATTTACGGGCTTGCTGCTGGGGGATTAATATATTGAGATTTTTCACCCAGATTATGAGTTGTTTTTTTCAAAAGTCAGAAGTAGCTAGTACTATAAAATAGGGGAGAAGGCAGAGAAGAGAAACTGTTGGAATCTACCTAGTTTAAGATGTCATTAGCTAGTTGCTTCACAGGTTTACTGTTCATTTGTTTACAGAAAAGTCATAGGTTGCAATTGTGTACAGAGTTGCCTCCTGTAGGAATCCCATGTGCCAGTTAATTTCACTTGTTTGTTTCCTGCTAATGTTCGCTTTTTAACTGTTTCAAACAAATTTCTCATGGGAAAACAGTCCTTTGTTCTCTCACTACCTTTCTTTCTTTCTTTCTTTCTTTCTTTCTTTCTTTCTTTCTTTCTTTCTTTCTTTCTTTCTTTTAAAAGGACATTGCCTGAAAAATCACAATAGTCCTCAGCACATGGTGGTAAATCTTTTGGAATTCACAGGTTCTCATCAGTTAATTTTTTTTTAATTTTTATTTATTTATGATAGGCACACAGTGAGAGAGAGAGAGGCAGAGACACAGGCAGAGGGAGAAGCAGGCTCCATGCACCGGGAGCCCGATGTGGGATTCGATCCCGGGTCTCCAGGATCGCGCCCTGGGCCAAAGGCAGGCGCTAAACCGCTGCACCACCCAGGGATCCCTCATCAGTTAATTTTTAATGCCTGCTCTGTTAATTTTCTATGCAGCCTGTAACATAGGCTTCTATCAATATAAGTTGGAATTGCTTATCTGTGGGTTGATTATTCTAACCGAAATCACATCTCTGACTCAGAGGCTGCTACAAGATTGGCGATCTGTGTTTACTAATTATAGATCACAGTTAGCAATCTTTGCTCTATAAGAGATGAATATATCACATGCTCCTATTTGTACTCTTTGGTGAATTTCAGCTAAAACAAATGTTTAAAACCTATTCTTTAACAATGAAGAAATATTTAGGCCCAAATTCACATTTTCCAGATGAGTTCATCTCTTTACATCTTCTAAAGAGGCCAGGAATATTTTCCATTAATGTGTGAGTTGTTTCAACAAAGGCCCTCGGCGAGTTCTGCTGGGATTCCGCTTCTGTGGATAGCATTATGTGACACATAAATTAAAAAAAAAATCTGGGCACTTTAGGGTATACTGTGCACTAATTTATACAGTCTATTGCTAACTAACCATTTCTTTATTGGACTACAACTTTCCTTTGCAAATACTGAGTTCTGTCTCAGTCCCTACTCTGTCCAGGCCTTACTTCTAATTCATGCACTCAAACAAATCTTTGCTGAGCTTCTACTAAATATACTCCTAGCTGACATGAAGCTTGTGAGTTTGAAGTGGAATTAACTGTTTGCAAAAGGCAGCTGTATGCCAGTCAGTCTTTCTACCAGAAGCGGCCAATGCTCTCCCATTAGTCCTTGGGTGTTCTTCAGTATTTAATTGTCCTCTTTCTGAAATTATCCTCTTTCTGAGAAGTGACTTATGACTTCCTGTACTGTATTCTTGGAATGGAACCTTTCCAAGCCTGCACCCTCCCTGAGTGGCTTTGTATCCCATACCCCTGGGGCTTTTTTCATGGTCCTACTACCCTGCTGGATGACTCTGTGCATAAAGCTCTGTTTTCCAATGACTAGGAAGCTTTAATGATGAGCAGAGACTGCATCTGCCTTGTTTACTGTCCTATTTCTAGCTGTAGCAGAGTGCCTAGCATATAGTAGTTACTTTAATTGCATGAGTGAAAGGACAAGCAGTGCATAATTACATGCCAGTTACCTACAAAAAGCATTTAATATTCTAGGAATTCAAAAATTATCTAGGAATTCAAAAGCTATCACATGTTTATGTACTGAGAGTGTTGGGAGGAAATAAGAAAAAATTGAACTGGATTTTGAGAGTTAAGGATTTGGATAAATAGAGCAAAGAAGAGAGGGTATTTCAAATGAGAAAACAGAAACATAGGGAAGCATAAGATGCAATCAAAAGACCTTGAATTTACCAATTATCAGTAACTAAAGATATAATATTAAGGAAAAGTAATAAAGTAAGCATTAATTTAACTCTTCAGTTTATATCTGATACTGCAAAGTAACTGTTATTCAACACAATATTGCTTACACTTATTTTTATAGTTGTCAGTTGTTTCTGATGTGTTATCTTTACCTTTTGTCCTTTTTTGGGGGAATACTCTATTTTATCCATGTATTTAATTTTTACTGAAGTATAAATGATATACAAGATAATATTAAGGTATATATCATAGTGATTTGATATTTTTACATGTTACAAAATGATCCCCATGATAAATCTGCTTGTCATCTCCCACTATGTGAAGTTAATACAATACTATTGACTATATTCCCTATGTAGTACATTACATCCCCATGACTTATTTCTTTTATAACTGGAAGTTTGTGCCATTTAATCCACTTCACCACATTTACCTGTTTCCTCCATCAACTCGTATCCCCTCTGGTAGCCTATAGTTTGTTTCTTGTACCTATGAGTCTGCTTGTTTTGTGTTGTGTTTTTAGAGTTCACATATAAGAGAAATCATAAAGTTTTTCTCTTCTTCTGTCTGACATATTTCACTTAGTGTAATAGCACTGATCTAAGTCCATCCATGTTGTTGCAAATGGAAAGATGTCATTCATTTTTATGGTTGAGTAATATTCTGTTGGATATACCTACCACATCTTCTTTCTTCATTCATCTATCACTGGACCATTAGGCTGCTTCCACATCTTGGCTGTTGTAAATAATGTTGCAGTAAACCTAGGGTGCATATATTTCTTCAAATTGGTGTGTTCATTTTCTTTGGATAAATAAGTGAAATTGCTGGATCATATGATAATTCTAAATTTAATTTTTTGAAGAACCTCTAAAATGTTTTCCATAGTGGCTGCACCAATATACATTCCTCCCAACAGTGCGTTGGAATTCCCTTTTCTCCACAGACTCCAACACTTGCTGTTTTTGTATTTTTGAAAGTTAATCTGGCTGGAGTGATTTGCATTTTTCCCTGATGTTGAGTGACGTTGAGCACCTTTCCATATGCCTGTTAGCTATGTTTGTCTTCTTTGGGAAGATGTCTATTGAAGTTCTCTACTCGTTTTTAAATCAGATTGCTTTTTAAATATTCAGTTGTATAAATTCTTTCTGTATTTTGGATGCTAACTCCTTATTGAATATATGATGTGCAAATATCTCCCCCCATTTGGTAGGTTGCCTTTTTGTTTTGTTGATGGTTTCCTTCACTGTGCAAAAGATTTTTACTTTGATGTAATTTCATTTGTTTGTGTTAACCTTCGTTCTCCTTCCCTGAGGAGGCTGGTCCAAAAAAATATTGCTAAGATGAATGTCAAAAGTTTATCGCCTGCATTTTCTTCTAGGAGTTTTATGGTTTCAGGTCCTACATTCAGGTCTTTAGTCCATTTTGAATTTATTTTTTGTATATGGTAGTAAGATAGTGGTTAAATTTCATTCTTCTACATGTGGCTGTCCAATTTTCCCAAAATTATTTCCTGAAGAGAATGTCTTCTCCATTGTGTGTTCTTGCCTCCTTTGTCATAGATTAATTGACCATAAATATGTGGATTTATTTCCAGGGTCTCTATTTCATTGACCTAAGGGTTTTTGTGTCAGTACCATACTGTTTTGATTACTATAGTTTGAAATTAGGGACCATTATGCCTCCAGCTTTGTTCTGTGTCAAGATTATTTTGGCTATTTTGAGTCTTTCATGGTTTCATACAAATTTTAAGGATTCTTTGTTCTAGTTATGTGCAGAGTGTCACCAGTATATTGATGGGAATTGTATTGACTGTAGATTCCTTTGAGTAGCATAGACATTGTAACAATATTAATTCTTCCAATCCTTCCAATCCATAGCACAGTATATCTTTCCATTTATTTGTGTTGTCCTCAGTTTCTTTTTTCAGTATTTTATAGTTTTAAGGATACAAGTTTTTCACCTCCTTGATTAAATTTATCCCTAAGCTTTTTTTTTTTTATTTTGATGCAGTTGTAAATGAGATTGCATCATTAATTTCTTTTTCTCATAGTTACTAGTGTAGGGAAGAAACACAATGAATTTCTCCGTATGCTAATTTTGTATCCTATAACTTTATGAAATTCACTTATTAGCTCTAATAATTTTTTGGAGTCCTTAGGGCTTTCTATATATAGTGTAATGCCATCTGCAAATAACGACAGTTTTACTTCTTCATTTTCAATTTTTCTGCGTTTTTTTAATTATCTAATTGCTATGGCTAGGACTTTTAATACCATATTGAATGAAAGTGACAAGGTTGGGCATCCTTGTCTTGTTTCTGATCTTTGAGGAAAACCTTCAGTTTTCACCACTGAGTATAATGTTAACTGTGGGTTTGACATATATGGCCTTTATTACGTTGAGATATATTTCTTTTATACACACTTTGTTGAGACTTTTTTTATCATAAATGGAAGTTGAATTTTATGATATGCTTTTTCTACACCTGTTGAGAAAAATCATATGATGTTTATTCTTCATTTTGTTGATGTGGGTACATCATGTTGATTTGTGAGTGTCGAACCATTCTTCCATCCCTGAAATAAATCCCATTTGATTATAATGCATTCTCCTTTTAACGTGTGTTGAATTAGGTTTGCTAATATTTTGTTGAGGGTTTTCATATCTGTGTTCATCAGAGACTCTGGCATGTGATTTTCTTTTTGTGTGATGTCTTTGGATTTGATATCAGGGCAGTGCTAGCCACTTAAAATGAATTTGGAAGCCTTCCTTTCTCTTCAGTTCTTTTTAGGGGGAGAGGAATAATTTGAGAGTTATAGGGCTTTAACTATTTGGTATAACCATCAGTGAAGCTGTCCAGTCCTTGTTTTGGGGAGTTTTTATTCCTAATTCATTTTCATTATTCATCATTGACCACTAAGATCTTATTTAAAACAAATAATTTTGAAGATTTTATTTATTTGAGAGAGAGAGAGAGAGAGAGAGAGAGAGACCACACAAACAGAGGGAGAAAGAGGGAGAGAAAAAGCAGGCTCCCTGCTGAGGAGGGAGCTGGATATTGGTTTCATACCCAGTACCCTGGAATCCTGACCTGAGCTGAAGGCAGATGTTTAATTGACTGAGCCACCCAGGCATCCCTATAATTGACCTACTAAGGTCTTCTGTATCTTCATGATTCAGTGTTGGAAGATTGTGCATTTTTAGGAATTTATCCTTTTTTTTCTAGGTCTTCCAGTATGGTTATGTATAATTGTTTCTGGCCATCTCTTATAGTGTTTTTGTATTTTGTGGTGTCACGTGTAACATCCTCTACATTTCTTTTTTATTTTCTTCAATCTTTTTTTTTAATTTATGATAGTCACAGAGAGAGAGAGAGAGAGAGAGAGGCAGAGACACAGGCAGATGGAGAAGCAGGCTCCATGCACCAGGAGCCTGACGTGGGATTCGATCCCGGGTCTCCAGGATCGCGCCCCGGGCCAAAGGCAGGCGCCAAACCGCTGCGCCACCCAGGGATCCCAAGATTTTATTTATTTATTCATGAGAGACACAAGCAGAGGGTGAAGCAGGCTCCACGCAGGGAGCCCGATGTGGGACTCGATCCTGGGTCTCTAGGATCATGCCCTGAGCCAAAGGCAGGTGGAAAACCACTGAGCCGCTTGGCCTGCCCTTCCTCTACATTTCTGGTTGTATTTGTGCCCTCTTTCTTTTTGAGGATTATGGCTAGTTTATAGGCTTTGTTTATCCTTTCAAAGAACCAGGTCTTGGTTTTATTGATCTTGTCTATTGTACATATCGATTTTGTTTGTTTGCTTGTTTCTACTTTTTTTTTGTTGTTGTTCTTGTTGTTTTGTTTTGGTGGTTTTTTTTTTTTTTAAGTCTCTAGTTCATTTACTTTTTCTATGATCTTTTTTCTTTTTTTTCCTTTTTTTATTTTTTTCTTTTTTTTCTTTTTTTAAATAATAAATTTATTTTTTATTGGTGTTCAATTTGCCAACATACAGAATAAAACCCAGTGCTCATCCCGTCAAGTGCCCCCCTCAGTGCCCGTCACCCATTCACCCCCACCCCCCGCCATCCTCCCCTTCCACCACCCCTAGTTCATTTCCCAGAGTTAGGAGTCTTCATGTTCTGCCTCCCTTTCTGATATTTCCTACCCATTTCTTCTCCTTTCCCTTCTATTCACTTTCAGTATTATTTATATTCCCCAAATGAATGAGACCATATAATGTTTGTCCTTCTCCGATTGACTTATTTCACTCAGCATAATACCCTCCAGTTCCATCCACGTTGAAGCAAACGGTGGGTATTTGTCATTTCTAATGGCTGAGTAATATTCCATTGTATACATAGACCACATCTTCTTTATCCATTCACCTTTCGATGGACACCGAGGCTCCTTCCACAGTTAGGCTATTGTGGACATTGCTGCTAGAAACATCGGGGTGCAGGTGTCCCGGCCTTTCATTGCATCTGTACCCTTGGGGTAAATCCCCAGCAGTGCAATTGCTGGGTCGTAGGGCAGGTCTATTTTTAACTCTTTGAGGAACCTCCACACAGTTTTCCAGAGTGGCTGCACCATTTCACATTCCCGCCAACAGTGCAAGAGGGATCCCTTTTCTCTACATCCTCTCCATCATTTGTGGTTTCCTGTCTTGTTAATTTTCCCCATCCTCACTGGTGTGAGGTGGTATCTCATTGTGGTTTTGATTTGTATTTCCCTGATGGCAAGTGATGCACAGCATTTTCTCATGTGCGTGTTAGCCATGTCTATGTCTTCCTCTGTGAGATTTCTCTTCATGTTTTTTGCCCATTTCATGATTGGATTGTTTGTTTCTTTGGTGTTGAGTTTAATAAGTTCTTTATAGATCTTGGAAATTAGCCCTTCATCTGATACATCATTTGCAAATATCTTCTCCCATTCTGTAGGTTGTCTTTTAGTTTTGTTGACTGTATCCTTTGCTGTGCAAAAGCTTCTTATCTTGATGAAATCCCAATAGTTCATTTTTTGCTTTTGTTTCTTTTGCCTTTGTGGATGTATCTTGCAAGATGTTACTGTGGCCAAGTTCAAAACGGGTGTTGCCTGTGTTCTCCTCTAGGATTTTGATGGAATCTTGTCTCACATTTAGATCTTTCATCCATTTGGGTTTATCTTTGTGTATGGTGAAAGAGAGTGGTCTAGTTTCATTCTACTGCATATGGATGTCCAATTTTCCCAGCACCATTTATTGAAGAGACTGTCTTTCTTCCAATGGATAGTCTTTCCTCCTTTATCGAATATTAGTTGCCCATAAAGTTCAGGGTCCACTTCTGGGTTCTCTATTCTGTTCCCCTGATCTATGTGTCTGTTTTTGTGCCAATACCACACTGTCTTGATGACCACAGCTTTGTAGTACAACCTGAAATCTGGCATTGTGATGCCCCCAGATATGGTTTTCTTTTTTAAAATTCCCCTGGCTTTTCGGGGTCTTTTCTGATTCCACACAAATTGTAAAATAATTTACTCTAACTCTCTGAAGAAAGTCCATGGTATTTTGATAGGGATTGCATTAAACGTGTAAATTGCCCTAGGTAACATTGACATTTTCACAATATTAATTCTGCCAATCCATGAGCATGGAATATTTTTCCATCTCTTTGTGTCTTCCTCAATTTCTTTCAGAAGTGTTCTATAGTTTTTAGGGTGTTGTTAGGTGTAGATCCTTTACCTCTTTGGTGAGGTTTATTCCTAGGTATCTTATGCTTTTGGTTGCAATTGTAAATGGGATTGACTCCTTAATTTCCCTTTCTTCAGTCTCATTGTTAGTGTATAGAAACGTCACTGACTTCTGGGAATTGATTTTGTATCCTGCCACGCTGCCAAATTGCTGTATGAGTTCTAGCAATCTTGGGGTGGAGGCTTTTGGGGTTTCTATGTAGAGTATCATGTCATCGGTGAAGAGGGAGTGTTTGACTTCTTCTTTGGCAATCTGAATGCCTTTAATATCTTTTTGTTGTCTGATTGCTGAGGCTAGGACTTCCAGTACTATCTTGAATAGCAGTGGTGGGCGTGGTCATCCTGTCTTGGTCCTGATCTTAGGGGAAAGGCTCCCAGTGATTCCCCATTGAGAATTATATTTGCTGTGTGCTTTTCGTAGATGGCTTTTAAGATGTTGAGGAATGTTCCCTCTCTCACAACACTCTGAAGTGTTTTGATCAGGAATGGCCGCTGTGTTTTGTAAAATGCTTTCACTGCATCTAATGAGAGGATCATACGGTTCTTGGCTTTTCTCTTGCTGATATGATAAATCACATTGATTGTTTTATGAGTGTTGTACTAGCCTTGTGTCCCGGGAATAAATCCTACTTGGTCATGGTGAATAATTTTCTTAAGGTACTGCTGGATCCTATTGGCTAGTATCTTGTTGAGAATTTTTGCATCCATGTTCATCAGGGATATTGGTCTGTAATTCTCCTTTTTGGTGGGGTCTTTGTCTGCTTTTGAAATTAAGGTGATGCTGGCCTCATAGAACGAATTTGGATGTACTCCATCTCTTTCTATCTTTCCAATCAGCTTTAGTAGAATAGACATGGTTTCTTCTTTAAACGTTTGATAGAATTCCCCTGGGAAGCCATCTGGCCCTGGATTTTGTGTCTTGGGTTTTGATGACTGCTTCAATTTCTTCCCTGATTATTGGCCTGTTCATGTTTTCTATTTCTTCCTGTTCCAGTTTTGGTAGTTTGTGGCTTTCCAGAAATATGTCCATTTCTTCTAGATTGCCTGATTTATTGGCATATAGCTGTTCATAATATGTTTTTAAAATCTTTTGTATTTCCTTGGTGTTGGTAGTGATCTCTCCTTTCTCATTCATGATTTTATTAATTTGAGTCTTCTCTCTTTTCCTTTTAAAGGGTGAATAATGGTTTATCTATGTTATTAATTCTTTCAAAGAACCAACTCCTGGTTTTGTTTGATCTGTTCCACAGTTCTTCTGGTCTCGATTTCGTTGAGTTCTGCTCGAATCTTTATTAACTCTCTTCTGCTGGGTGTAGGATCTATTTGCTGTTTTTTTTTTTTTTTTCTCTAGGTCCTTTAGGTGTAAGGTTAGCTTTTGTATTTGAGTTCTTTCCAGCTTTTGGATGGCTGCTAGTATTGTGATGTATTTCCCCCTCAGGACTGCTTTTGGTGTATCCCAAAGGTTTTAAATGGTAGTATCTTCATTCTCATTAGTTTCCATGAATCTTTTTAATTTCTCCTTAATTTCCTGGTTGACCCTTTCATCTTTTAGCAGGATGGTCCTTAACCTCCACGTGTTTGAAGTCCTTCCAAACTTCTTGTTGTGATTTAGTTCTAATTTCAAGGCATCATGGTCTGAGAATATGCAGGGGACGATCCCAATCTTTGGGTATCGGCTCAGATCCAATTTGTGACCCAGTATGTGGTCTATTCTGGAGAAAGTTCCATGTGCACTTGAGAAGAATGTATTTTCAGTTGAGTTTGGATGTAAAGTTCTGTAGATATCTGTGAAATCCATCTGGTCCAGTGTATCATTTAAAGCTCTCGTTTCTTTGGAGATGTTGTGTTTAGGAAACTATCAAGTGTAGAAAGCGCTAGATTGAAGTCACAAAGTATAAGTGTATTATTATCTAAGTACGTCTTCACTTTGGTTATTAATTGATTGATATATTTGGCAGCTTCCACATTCGCGGCATATATATTGAGGATTGTTAAGTCCTCTTGTTGGATAGATCCTTTAATTATAATATAGTGTCCCTCTTCATCTCACTGCGGTCTTCGGTGTACGTTTTAGTTTATCTGATATAAGGATGGCTACCCCTGCTTTCTTTTGAGGACCATTTGAATGGTAAATGGTTCTCCAACCTTTTATTTTCAGGCTGTAGGTGTCCTTCTGTCTAAAATGAGTCTCTTGTAGACAGCAAATAGACAGGTCCTGCTTTTTTATCCAGTCTGACAGCCTGCACCTTTTGATGGGATCATTAAGCCCGTTCACGTTCAGAGTTACTATTGAAAGATATGAGTTTAGTGTCATCATGATACTTATTCAGTCCCTGTTTTTGTGGATTGTTCCAGTGGACTTCTTCTTAAAGGGGAATTTTGAGAGTCCCCCTTAAAATTTCTTGCAGAGCTGGTTTGGAGGTCACATATTCTTTCAGTTCCTGCCTGTCTTGTAAGCTCTTTCTTTCTCCTTCCATTCTGATTGAGATCCTTGCTGGATAAAGTATTCTCGGTTGCATGTGTTTCTCATTTAGGACCCTGACTATATCCTGCCAGCCCTTTCTGGCTTGCCAGGTCTCTGTGGAGAGGTCTGCAGTTACTCTAATACTCCTCCCCATAAAAGTCAGGGATTTCTTGTCTCTTGCTGCTTTAAGGATCTTCTCTTTATCTTTGGAATTTGCAAGCTTCACCATTAAATGTCGAGGTGTTGAACAGTTTTTATTCATTTCAGGGGGTGGAATCTCTCTATTTCCTGGATATGAATGCCTGTTTCCCTTCCCAGATTAGCAAAGTTTTCAGATATGATTTGTTCAAATACATATTCTGGGCCTCTGTCACATTTGGCGCCCTCTGGAACCCCAATGAAACGTAGGTTTTTCTTCCTCAGGCTGTCATTTATTTCCCTTAATCTATCCTCATGGTCCTTTACTTGTTTGTCTCTTTTTTCCTCAGTTTCCCTCTTTGCCATCAACTTGTCTTCTATGTCACTCACTCGTTCTTCTACCTTGTTAACCCTCATCATTAGAACTTCTAGTTTGGATTGTGTCTCATTCAATTGATTTTTAATTTCTGCCTGATTAGCTCTAAATTCTGCAGTCATGAAGTCTCTTGAGTCCTTTTTGCTTTTTTCTAGAGCCACCAGTAGCTTTATAATAATGCTTCTGAATTGGCTTTCTGACATTGAATTGTAATCCAGATTTTGTAACTCTATGGGAGAGAGGATGTTTCTGATTCGTTCTTTTGAGGTGAGGTTTTCCTTCTAGTCATTTTGCTCAGTGCAGAGTGCCCAAAAACATGTTGTATTGGGAAAAGGAGAAAAAGAGAGGAGAGAAAGACGGAAAGAAAAGAAAAAAGAAGAAAGAAAAAAGGAAGAAAAAAGGAAGAAAAAGAGAAGAAAAAGAAAAAAAAGAAAGGAAAAAAGGGGTGGGGGAAGCAAACAGAAATAAAAAATAACAACAACAACAACAACAAAACAAGGGGGAATATCGTCTGATTCTGTATCCTGCAAGTCCCTTGTCTTACCCTGGAACTTTCCAGTGCTGCTTGGTCAATAACTTGTTTTTCCCCTGTCCTTCTCGCTGGTCTTCTGGGGGAGGGTCTATCGTGCTGATTTTCAGTTGTTAGCACTTGGGGGAGCTGCTCAACCCCCTGCCTGGTGCAGGGCTCAGTGGGGGTTGTTTACCCCGTGAGGCCCCAGTGCGCAGGCGCCAGCGAGGGGCTCCCAGCGTGCACTGGGCTCGAGCGCGGTCCCCGGACTGACGGCCAGCCGACCCTGCGGACAGACGGGCCACAAAGCATGTCGCCCTGCGCCTGCTGAACCGCGAGCGCCCGAGGATGTCAGCGCTGAGGAAGGTGCGAGCCGCGGGGGCCGAGCTGCCGGGGCGACCGGTCGCGGGCTGCGCGGCGGCCTCGTCCCTCGCGGCGCCTGGGTGCCTCGCCGGCGGTGCTTCCCGGACCCTGCACTCCCGGGGCGTGGGTGCGGCGCGGACTGTTCCGGGCAGACGGGCGGGTTGCAGGAGCTGCGGTGCCTGAGGAGGGGGCGGCCTCCGGCTCCCGCGCGGCAGCGGCGAGGGCCCAGGGGCCCAGGCGGAAGCGGCTCGTGTTTAGGGCAGCGCGAGCGGCGGACAGACGGTCCCTGGACAGCTCGAGAGCCTCCGTCCACGTCGCCCGAGGCAGCAAGTGCCGGGTCTGTCCTCCGGATGCGGGGCACCGCCCGTGGGGGGACGCGCGCTACCTTCGTGTCGCCCTGGCACCGGCCGCGCAGGCGGCGCTGGGACCGTGGGGCTGCGGGCGAGCTGCACGTGCTGCAGGCTACCGCTGCCTCCAGCGCCAGGGGACCCGCGCCACAGGTGGCATCCGGGGCGGGGCCTGCGCGCCGGCAGGGGCGGGGGAGCGGTGGGGCGGAAGGACCCCCGGACGACAGGGCGCGGCGCAGCCTGGGCTCCCCGCGCTTGCCTGGCCCTTCCCCAGGTGCCTCCGCGCGCCGGCCGGCCCCCAGCGCGCCAGGCCTCCGGGGCGCCCAGTGCGCAGGCGCCGGCGGCGGGCTCCGAGCGTGTGCCGGGCTGGAGCGCGGTGGGGCGCGTGGCGGCGGCGGCGGCGGCGGCGGCGGCGGGGGAGCAGTGGGGCGGAAGGACCCCCGGACGGCAGGGCGCGGTGCTGCCTGGGCTCCCCGGTGCGGGTGTGGCCCCTCCCCAGGTGCCTCCGCACTCAGGCCGGCCCCCAGCGTGCGGGGCCTCCCGGTCGACCAGTGCGCAGGCGCCGGCGGGGGGCTCCCAGCGTGCACTGCGCTCGAGCGCGGTCCCCCGGACTGACGGCCAGCCCTGCGGATGGACGGGCCGTGTGCCCTGTCGCCCTGCGCCTGCTGAACTCCGAGCGCCCGAGGATGTCTGCGCTGAGGAAGGTACGGGCCGCGGGCGGGGCGCAGGCAGGGACCCCGAGCTGCAGGAGTGACCGGTCGTGGGCTGCGCGCCGCGGCCTGGTGCCTCGCCGGCGGTGCTTCCCGGACCCTGCACTCCCGGGACGTGGGTGCCGCGCGGGCTGTGCCGGAGACGGGCGGGCTGGAGGAGCTGCGGGGCCTGAGGAGGGGGCGGCGTCCGGCTCCCGCGGGGCAGCGGCGAGGGCCCAGGGGCCCAGGCGGAAGCGGCTCGTGTTTAGGGCAGCGCGAGCGGCGGACAGACGGTCCCTGGACAGCTCGAGAGCCTCCGTCCACGTCGCCCGAGGCAGCAAGTGCCGGGTCTGTCCTCCGGATGCGGGGCACCGCCCCTGGGGGGACGCGCGCTACCTTCGTGTCGCCCTGGCACCGGCCGCGCAGGCGCGCTGGGACCGTGGGGCTGCGGGCGAGCTGCACTTGCTGCAGGCTACCGCCGCCTCCAGCGCCAGGGGACCCGCGCCACAGGTGGCATCCGGGGCGGGGCCTGCGCGCCGGCAGGGGCGGGGGAGCGGTGGGGCGGAAGGATCCCCGGACGCCATGCTTGGCGCTGCCTGGGCTCCCCGCGCTTGCCTGGCCCTTCCCCAGGTTCCTCCGCGCGCCGGCCGGCCCCCAGCGCGCCAGGCCTCCTGGGCGCCCAGTGCGCAGGCGCCGGCGGCGGGCTCCGAGCGTGTGCCGGGCTGGAGCGCGGTGGGGCGCGTGGCGGCGGCGGCGGCGGCGGGGGAGCGGTGGGGCGGAAGGACCCCCGGACGGCAGGGCGCGGTGCTGCCTGGGCTTCCCGGTGCGGGTGTGGCCCCCTCCCCAGGTGCCTCCGCACTCAGGCCGGCCCCCAGCGTGCGGGGCCTCCCGGTAGACCAGTGCGCAGGCGCCGGCGGGGGGCTCCCAGCGTGCACTGCGCTCGAGCGCGGTCCCCCGGACTGACGGCCAGCCCTGCGGATGGACGGGCCGTGTGCCCTGTCGCCCTGCGCCTGCTGAACTCCGAGCACCCGAGGATGTCTGCGCTGAGGAAGGTGCGGGCCGCGGGCGGGGCGCGGGCAGGGACCCCGAGCTGCAGGGGTGATCGGTCGTGGGCTGCGCGCGGCGGTCTGGTGCCTCGCCGGCGGTGCTTCCCGGACCCTGCACTCCCGCGGCGTGGGTGCGGCGCGGACTGTTCCGGGCAGACGGGCGGGCTGGAGGAGCTGCGGGGCCTGAGGAGGGGGCGGCGTCCGGCTCCCGCGGGGCAGCGGCGAGGGCCCAGGGGCCCAGGCGGAAGCGGCTCGTGTTTAGGGCAGCGCCAGCGGCGGACAGACGGTCCCTGGACAGCTCGAGAGCCTCCGGCCACGCCGCCCGAGGCAGCTAGTGTCCGGTCCGTCCTCCGGATGCGGGGCACCGCCCGTGGGGGGACGCGCGCTACCTTCGCTTCGCCCTGGCACCGGCTGCTCAGCGGCGCTGGGACCTTGTTGCGGCCAGCGAGCAGCACGCGCCCCAGGTGGCATTCGGGGCGGGGACTGCCCGCCGTCTGCGGTGTGGCGGAGGCGCGGCGCTTGCCTGGGCTCCCCGCGCTTGCCTGGCCCTTCCCAGGTGCCTCCGCGCGCCGGCTGGCCCCCAGCGCGCCAGGCCTCCGGGGCGCCCAGTGCGCAGGCGCCGGCGGGGGGCTCCGAGCGTGTGCCAGGCTGGAGCGCGGTGGGACGCGTGGCGGTGGCGGCGGCGGCGGCCCCGCGGATTGTCGGCTGGCGGTGCGGATGGACGGACTGGCCACAAAGCATGTCGCCCTTCGCCTGCTGAACTCAGAGCGCTCGAGGATGTCGGCGCTGAGGAAGGTGCGAGCCGCCGGGGCCGCGGGCGGGGCGCGGGCTGCACGCGGCGCCCTCCTCCCTCGCCCGGGCTGGCTGTCTCGCTGGCGGGGCCTCCCGGACCACGCGCTGCCGGGGCGTGGGTGCGGCGCAGGGTGCGATGGGCTGGTTTTCATGATCTCCTAGTACTTATCTGTTGCTTTTTAAAATTGTTTCCTTGTTGATGGTTTTGAAAAGCCATAGTTTAAATATCGGGGCCGTATAATTAAAAAGAAATCGATTATCTTCAGAAGTTGATTTTTTAGATGTGGTTTCTGTTTTATTTGTAAAAGGTTTTACTTATTGATTTGTGAGAGAGACAGAGAGAGGCAGAGACACAGGCAGAGGGAGAAGCAGGCTCCCCATAGGAAGCCCAATGTGGGGCTGGGTCCTGGGCCAGAATCAGCCCTGAGCCAAAGTTAGACACTCAGCTTCTTAATCACCCAGATGTCCCTGTGTTTCCTATTTTAACTTAGATAATAAGGCATATGTCATCAATCTCAAAGTGATTTGCTATTTGGTTACTCCCCCAGACGCCTTTCAGGTTTCATCCAAAGATTAGAAATCATAGGGATCTTTCACTTTATGTGTTTTATGCGGACGCTTATTCCTCTGCTCCTCTTGGTGGTTCATTCGAGATCCAAACTTTTTGAAGTGGAGTAAAGGTATAGACAGAATTCTAGTAAGGGGCAGTTGCCACTTGAGGAAGTCTTAAGAAATCACTTTATTATTCTTTAAAACTCTTTTTTTTGTAAGATTTTATTCATTCCTAAGAGAGCCACACAGAGACAGAGAGAGAGAGTTAGAGACACAGGCAGAGGGAGAAGCAGGCTCCATGCAGGGAGTCCATCAAGCCCTGGCCCAAAGGCAGTGCTAAACTGCTGAGCCACCCGGGCTGCCCAATTTTTAAAATGTTTTTATCAGGGACGCCTGGGTGGCTCAGTGCTGAAGCGTCAGCCTTCAGCCCAGGGTGTGATCCTGGAGTCCCGGGATCGAGTCCCACTTTGGGCTGCCTGCATGGAGCCTGCTTCTCTTTCTGCCTATGTCTCTGCCTCTCTCTCTCTCTCTCTCTCTGTCCGTCTCATGAATAAATAAAATCTTTTAAAAATTCATCAAATGCCTCTTTTGTGCCAACCACAGGACTACGTGCCTTGTTCCCTTGCATTCTTATAACAATGTTAACCACCACTTCTCCTCTTGCTTTAACTGTACTTTGAGATAACTGTGGATTCATGTGTTGGAAGACATAATACAGATCCCGTGTACCCTTGACCCTGCTTCCTCCAGTGGTGACATCTCGCATAGTTATGGTAACCACGTGGGTACATCGTCACTGATGCAGTCCCTTAGGCTTTTTCAGATTTTACCTGTGTTATATGCACACACTTGTGTATCTGCATACGTATGTATATTTTTTCCTGTCCAGTTTACTATAGGTGTAGATTCCGTTTCTTTTGAACATATGATGGAAAGAAGGCTGAGGTAAGTTATGGGGGGTAAATGAAGTATAGACCTGGTTTGAATCTAGGTCTGTTTGACTCAGAGTTTTGATTTTTCAATAGCAGTAGTGATGGACACTCCTGGGTGGTGCAGTGGGTTTTGTGTCTGACTTTTGGTCTCAGCTCCAGCCATGATCAGGGTCATGATTTGGAGCTTCGTGTCAAGCTCCATGCTGAGCGTGGAGTCTGCTTAAGATTCTGTCTCCCTCTGCCCCTGTCCCCTGCCTCTCTGTAAAATAAATTAATCCTAAAAAAAATAATAGTCCTGATGAATAACAGGAATAACAACAATAGCTGAAGCTCACTAAGTTACATATGAAATAGACTATTTACCATATGCCGGGGCTGTTCTAATACATTACCTCAGTTATCGCCCCCCCCCCAGAACTATACCTCATAAATTATGTTATAGTTGAACTAGTGTTATTAATTAAACTAACCATATTTCCAAGGAACAAGGAATTCCTTTTGTTGCTCCTAAATCAATAATAAAATAGCGAAATTCTACCTCCTTTTTACCTAATTTTCAATTTGAACCTCTGACCTTAATCGCTGATCTTGGCAATTGTCATGTTTTTAAAGTTGTGTGTATCTGTGTACGTGTAAAGTAAGACCTGCATTATTATACATCGAATTATGTTGGGACACCTTACAAATAGTTTTATGAAATCATAAATAAGAGCTAGCTTAGGCATGATGCCAGGTTTTTAAGGGAATAAGTGTAAATCATCAAGAATACTTAAGAATGTAATAGGGAGACATTTTCTTCCCCCTAAAGTAGAATAGATCTTTTTGGCCACATGCAGTCCCAGGAATGTTTGAGTTTAACGTCTCATGTTACAGATCCAGCTTTCCAAGGCAAAGCGAATACATTTGGTGAATGATCACTGATTATCAGAATATGATAATACTTTAGGAAGATAATAGATAGACTAATCAGCAGGCCATAATTTATGATTCTTTGCTAGTTACATATCTTGTAAAGCTGTCCCTGTGATGAACAGCAGCACTTCAGAGCAGGAATAACAGCACGCTCCTGTGTCGTAGATCCCAGGAGGTTTCGGTGCTCTTGTAGACAGCAGACAGAAATAAAAGGAAGTTTCTCCTTTTTACCTCGTATAATCCCACTGGAAAGTGAAACGTGTGCTGAGAGTTGATACTGACTTCTTCTAGGTCACCTCCCTGAAGAGGCCCCGGGCAGGCACTGTCGTAACAGTTCTTGGACAGGAGTCTGATGGGCCCCAAAGGAGGTGGGAGGGTTTCTGCAACAGGCTACTGGTGGAACAGGGTGCTACTGTCTAGCCCCAGGAAGCTTCTAGTGAGGAGGGCCCCGAGGAACCTGCATCCTTTTCCTTAACTCTTTCAGAGGGTACGGCATACGCCCAGATTGGAGTTAAAGGTAAACTCAGTTCTGTGTAGCTTGTGGTTGTTGCTTTTTGAAAAATGAGCAGCTACAAGAAAGCAACACCACGTATGGCTTAATAGGCCTTAGCTTTTTGGAACTTGAATTTGGATGTAGATAACGCAAATGGTTTTGAAGCTATATATCATTAGGAACTCTTTGGAAACCACAAAACCTTTTTAATGGGCCACTCTATCAATTTTCTGCTCTTCTAAGGAGTTTTTCCTATTCATGACTCCTTTTGATCTTTGGCTAACACTGAGGCAAATGTAGTGACGATTTAGTTTTCTTCTTCCTCTGATAGCTTGTACACGTTTTCTGCCTCGGGTTGTGTCCGCTTGGATGCCTGGAGAATGTTGACAAAGGAAAGGTTAGGCTAGCCTGTTGATGCTACATATTTGGGCTTTAAAAATCAAAAAGGTTCCTTGGCTTCCGCGGAGAAGCATTCTGCTTGATGGCCCAGATTACTGATCCAGTAAAAACGACATGTTCCAGCCATCCTTCACACACACCTTAAGTGAAATTAATGAGATCACTCTATGGTTACGCTTTGTGTTTTATTTTCACTTTCTAGGTCTGTATGAGCTGTTGGCTGTTGTGCAGGCCGGCTGGGGCCACGTGTGGACAGCCAGGAAGACCTGACCTTCCTCTGGGATATGTTTGGTGAGAAAAGCCTGCATTCACCGGTAAAGGTAAAACCATGCTGATGTCAGATTCTCTTGGTGGGAAAACATATGGAAAAATATTTTGTCATCTCATGCTTTGTTCTGTCCTCCCCTACTCTCTATGCAGAAGTTACTCGTCGAGCACCATTTTCCTTTAGGTTAGTGATTTCTGAATTGTATTCATGAAACATTTCCTTAATGTGTGACCAAAAAGCTATTCCCTTTTTCATTTTCACTTTGATTTCGCTACTCTAGATTTTTGTTTATTATGTGTGAATCTGGATCTCAAAAGAAATTCTCTCAACATTTCTTCTTTGTCATATTTGCTCTAGATTATTTTTTTTCATATTTGCCGTTTACTCAATTTAAGAAGTTTCCGTTTATTCTTTGTAAAATGACTTTTTAAATGACTAGCCATTGGACTTTGTCAAGTGCTTTTTATTTATTTATTGTAATGATCATATGATTTGTTTCCTGTCAGTCTCAACATAGGAAAGTTCATTGGTTTTTGACATTTTTTTTTTTTTTACTGATTTTTGACTGTTCAACTGGCTATCATTGGACTATTATTTGAGATAACCTAATTTGTTCATGATTTGTTCTCCTTTACATATAATCTGCTGGAGTTAGTTGACTCCTAGTTTATTTAGAACTTTAATGTCTCCTTTTATGAGACTTCAGCCCATAATTTTGCTTTCTTATCTCTCTCATCAGATCTTCACAATATCCTGGGTAGCCTTATGTTGTGAGGTGGAAGTCTCTACTCTTCTGTGGGTAAGTTTATGAAAGACTGAAGTTCGTTTGTCCTTTAGCAGAACTGACTTGTTGGGTTCCTTGGGCCTGGATGTTTTCTTTTTTATAAGGATATTGGTAACTATTTTAAAGATGACAAGAACGTTTAGGCTTTCTATTTCTTCTTGATTAGTTTTAATGATTCATATTTTTCTAAGATTTGGTCCATTTCAACTACATTGTCAAATTTCTGAAAAGGTTGCTTATAATATTTCACATGTGCACTTTCTATGCTAATTGTTTTTCTTCTTGGTCCTGATATTGGTACTTACTGCCCTTTCTTCTCTTTCCTCAATATTGCCAGAGTTTTGGCATTAGTCTTTTTAGATATAAACCTTTGGCCTTATTAATTTTCCTCATTGTATATTAGTTTTTATTTCATTGACTTTTTTAAAAAAATTCTTTTTCTAGTTATGAACGTTTGTTCATAAATTTTCAACCTTCTTCTTTTCCTAACGTTAGCATTTAAGGCCATTTCTCCCAAGGTACTGGTTTTCTTAACTTAGAATCATTTTGTAGTTGCTTACTTAGACTTTTCTTGAATTTACAAATAAGGATTTTTTTAATTTATCTTGTTCCTGATTTCTACCTTAATTGCTTTGAGGTCAGAAAACCTAATTTGCATTATTTCAGTCCTTTGAAATGTGTTTACACTTTATGGCCAGCTACATATTCAATATCTGTAATGTATCCTGTCTGTGTCTAAAAAGAAGGTATATTCTGCAGTCATTAAGTATAGTTTTCTGTATGTGTCTGTAGATCAAGTTTGTAAACCTATTCAAATATTCTGTGTTTTCACTGATTTTTGTTCGTTTATTCTCTGTTACCAAGAGAAGTATGGTAAAAAAGTTTCCCATTATGACCATGGTTTTCTTCTTGCAGTTCTGTTCAGTTTTTTGTGTGTTTTTTTTTAAATTTAATTTATTTATCGGACACTGAAGAAGCAGGAGGAGTGACAGGCAGAGAGAGAGAGAGGGAGAAGCAGGCTCCCCCCTGGAGCAAGGACCCTGATGTGGGCCTTGATTCCAGGACCCTGGAATCTTGACGGGAGTTGAAGGCAGGTGCTTAACCGACTGAGCCACCCAGGCTCCCTCTGTTCATTTTTTGTTGTATATATTTAAATTTGTTATTAAATATAAATTTGTTATTTTGCTGGTGAATTACTACACTTTATACTTTTTAATAGAGTTTATTTTAAAGTAGATACATTTTTGTTGCCATTTGCAGGATATCTTTTCCTATCCTTTTATTGTCAACTCTTCCATATTCCTGCTTTATTACAGCTTTTGTGAATTACAGTTGGAGCTTTCTGAGGTAACAAGTCAGAAGTCTTTACTTTCAGCTAGAATATCTTCACTACAGTTCATTATGACGTATGATCTTTATAATTTAAAATCTGACGTATTTTGTGTTTTCTTGTCCTGATTTTTCTTTGTTTCTTTTGGATTGGTTAGGGTTTTCCCTGCATACAGTTGAGAAGTTAATACATTCTCTTTCTGTTATTTGAGTGGCTACCTTAGAAATTATGACATGAATCC
This sequence comes from Canis aureus, assembly GCF_053574225.1. Taxonomy (NCBI): domain Eukaryota; kingdom Metazoa; phylum Chordata; class Mammalia; order Carnivora; family Canidae; genus Canis; species Canis aureus. The sequence continues at coordinate 5,394,719 of NC_135615.1, read as the reverse complement.
TTTATTATAAAATCCTATCTTAATCTGTCTATTGTCATCTGGAAAAGATCCAGAAATCTTAGCGCACTTTTGCCCCATATACTTTCCTGCCAACTTCAGTGCTATTGTGTCCTGTATTTTAATTCTCTCTAGAAAACAAACAGAAAAACAAAAACCCCTCACAACCTTGTAGACATCCTTATTTTGCTTTACATCAACGTCATTATTCATTTAGTATAACCACCATTTTGTTCGTTCTAGTCCCAATCTACAGCTCAGCCTTGTCATCCAGGCTGATTTTTCACCTGTTTAATGTAAAAAAGCTCTAGAATCTCCTGTATTGAGGGTTTGTGGCTATCAAACTATGTCTTTCAGTGAATCAGTACATGTTTTTATTTCCTTCCATTTTTTTTTCGTTTTATTAAATTATAATCGATATATGACACACTAGTTTCAGGCGTGCAACATAAAATTTGGCATTTGTATATCTTGCACAATGAACACCATAGTAAGTCTAGTTAACATCTCTCTGCATGCACAGTCACGCCATTTGTTTTCTTGTGCTAAGAACTTTTCAGACGTATTTTCTGAAAACAACTTTCAAATTTGCAATATGTTATTATTGACTATAGTCACCATGCTGTGCGTAAATTCATTTTGTAAGAGGATGATGGGACTCTTGATCCCCTTTATCCGTTTTTACCCACACAGCCTCACCCCCTTCCCTTTTGGCAACCACCCATGTATTCTCTGTATTTCTGACTTTATTTGTTGTTTAGTTTCAGGTATAAGTTAAATCATACCATATCTGTCTTTCTCTTTCTGACTTTTTTCACTTAGCATAATACCCTTCAGATTCATGCCAGTTGCAAATGGCTAATTTATTTTATGGCTGAATAGTATTCCTTTTTTTTTTTTTTTTTTTTGCTGAATAGTATTCGTGTGTGTGTGTGTGTGTGTGTGTGTAAATCTTTTCCCATTCATCCCTCAAAGGAAGGACACTTTGGTTATTTCCATATCTTGGCTATTGTAAATAATGCTGCAGTGAACATAGAGGTACATGTATCCTTTTGAATCTTCAGATAAATACCCAAAAGTGGAATTGCAGGATCATGTGGGAGTTGTATTTTTAAGTTTTTGACTGTTCTCCAGATTATTTTCTGTGGTGGCCGCACCAATTTACAACCTCACCAACGGTGCACTAGGGTCCCCCTTTGCCCACAGCCTCATCAGTACTTATTTTTTCTTGTCTTTCTGATATTGGCCTTTCTCAGAGGTGTGAAGCGATATCTCACTGTGATTTTGATTTGCATTACTCTGATGATTTGTGATGTTGAGCATCTTCCCGTGTGCCTGTTGGTGATCTGTATGTCGTCTTTGGGAAAACGTCTATTCAGATCCTCTGTCCGTTTTTTAATATTGAATTGTTTGTTTCTTGTTGATATTGAGCTATATGAATTTCTGTATATATTTTGGCTGTTAACCCCTTATTGGATAGAATTGGCAGTTCTTCTTCCTTCTATTCGGTAGATTGCCTTTTTTGTTGTTGATGATTTCCTTTGCTGTGCAGAAGCTTTTTAGTTTTATGTTATCTCATTAATTTATTTTTGTTTTTTGATGCCACTGCCTTTGGAATCATAAGATCCAAAAAGGAAAAAAAAAATCTCCAAGAGTGATGTCAGAGAGCTTACGACCCATGTTTTCTTCTAGGAGTTTAATGATTTCAGGATTTTCATTCCAGTCTTTAATCCATTTTGAGTTAATTTCTTTGTATGGTGTGAGATGATGGCCCAGTTTCAGTCTTTTATATGTAGGTGTCTAGGTTTCCCAGCACCATTTATTGAAGAGATTGTCTTTCTCCATTGTATATTCTTGCCTCTTTTCTTGTAAAGTAATTGGCCTTATATGCCTGGGTTTATTTCGGGGCTCTCTTTTCTGTCCCACGAATCTGTGTGTGTGTTTTTATGCCAATACCATACATTTTGATTACTTTAGTTGTTAGATACTACAGCTTGAATTCAAGGAGTGTAATGTCTCAGACTTGTCCTTTCTCAAGATTTGCTTTGGCTGCTTGGGATCTTTTGTGGTTCTATACAAATCTTACGATTGTTGTATTTCTGTGAAAAATGCCACTAGAATTTCAATAGAGATTGCCTTGACTCTGTAGATTGCTCTGGTCAGTATGGACATTTTTGCAATATTCTTCATGAGCATGGAATATCTTTCCACTTATTAGTGTCATTGTCTCTCCTCAGTGTCCTATAGTTTTCAGAGTATAGATCATTCACCTCCTTGGTTAAATTTATTCTTGGGTATTTTTTCATGCAATTTTAAATGGGATTTGTTTTCTTAGTCTCTCTTCCTGATAGTTTGTTGTTGGTGTACACAAGTGTGACAGAATTGTGTATATCAGTTTTGTACCTGCAACTTTACTGAATTTATTTAGAAATAAGGTTAGAACTAATGTTCTAACAGTCTTTTTTTTCCACAGAGTCGTTAGGGTTTTCTGTGTATAAAATTGTATCATCTACAAATAGTGATGGTTTTACTTCTTCCTTTACAATTTGGTTCCAATTTCTTTCTTTTTCCTTCCTAGCTGCTGTGGCCAAGACTTCCAATACTGTGTTAGCATCCTCGCCTTGTACCTGATGTTAAGCAGGAAGCTTTTCCCTGTTGAGCATGATGCTAGCTGTGCACTGGTCATACGTGGCCTTACATTTTGAGGTACATTTGGTCTATACCCACTTTGTTGAGTTTTTCTGGGGTTTAATCCTGGTCTTTCATTGGGAACATGTTTACCTGTTTCCTCATGTTGCCTGACTTTGTATGTATGTATGTCTTTGTGTTAGGTGAAACAGCTATCTCTTCTAGTCCTGAAGGTGTGGCTGTGTGTGGGTGAACATTTTTGTTTATAGTAGCCTTGCTTCAGTGTTTGGTTGTCTCTCATACTGTTTCCCCAATTATTCTAGACCTGTGGGGCTCACAAACACAATCCACCCTGGCCCCAGAGTCTCATATTCAGTAGGCACCCCCTGTGTGGGTTGCATGTACCTGCTGGCTTGGAGGCCTCTGGCAGTGGGAGTGTAACTAGAGGTCAGGGCACTGGCCTCCTGCTTCTGGCAGGGCCGTGGCAGCAGTATGGAGGGGGAAGGAGGTACTAGAAGGTTATGGGAATGCAAAAATAGCTCCTGCCAGCATTGGCAGTAGCAAGGTAGAGAAAGCGTAAATATGGCACTCTCCGGTATCTTTTGTCTTTGGAGGGAATCTGAGTGGGCTTTTGCCCTTCTGGTAGATGCTTTAAGATTAGCAAATGGAACCCCTTCACATCTGGTCTAGGCTCCTTTCAAACTGGTGCTTTTGTACTGGGTCCTGAGGCAAATGAGTCTGATTGTGAGCCCTGTAAAAGCAGAGCCTGCACTCAGTACAGCCCTAGGAGTCTCCTGGACGGAAGCTCCACTGGTTTCCAAAGCCAGGTGCTTTGGGGGCTGTCTGTCTGGTGCATCTCCCATGGGTCATGGTGCCTGATGTGTAGTACAGATTCCCTCCCTCAGGGAGGGGTTCTGTATTTGTGCAACCCCTCCTCCATAGGTCGTTGCATGGGGGGAGGTGAGGTTTTCGGCAAAAATACAACTGCATCTGTCTCTCCTCCCTGTCTGTTTAATTCTTCGTTGTGGAGTAGCTGTCCTGCTCAGAGATAATTGTTTTATATGTAGCTGTAGATATATTGTGTCTGTTGAGGGAAAGGATTTCAGAAGTTTTTATGTGACTATCTTGAATGATCTCCCTGTTTGCCTCTGTTATTTTTTTTTTTTTTTAGATTTTATTTATTTAGTCGTGAGAGAGGCAGACACACAGGCAGAGGGAGAAGCAGGCTCCAAGCAGGGAGCCCAACAAGGGACTTGATCCCAGGACCTCGACCCAGGCCACCTGCGTCTTCTTGAATGGCATTTTTAAATCTTTTTTTTTTTGTCTTAATTTTATTTATTTATGATAGTCACAGAGAGAGAGAGAGAGAGGCAGAGACACAGGCAGAGGGAGAAGCAGGCTCCATGCACCGGGAGCCCGACGTGGGACTCGATCCCGGGTCTCCAGGATTGCGCCCTGGGCCAAAGGTAGGCGCCAAACCGCTGCGCCACCCAGGGATCCCCCTTGAATGGCATTTTTAGTAAGCAAAGAATGCTAGGTAGGCTCTTGTTATCTATCTGTGTATCTATCTATCTATCTATCTATCATCTATCTATTTATATTTCAGTATAGTGAAAGATGATGAAATGATTATTCCTAAAATTTCTAGTTAGAGGTCAGCTGTCAGGATCTCTGTTTTGAAGTAATCTTTCAAAGCATGTTTTTTTCCTCTGGCTCTTTTAAAGACTTCAATACATACATAACTTTTTTTCTTTTAAATAAGTTCTGTTTAATTCTTTTAAAAATGTTCGGCCCAAGTGTGGCAGGATACAAAATCAATGCCCAGAATTCAGTGGCATTTCTGTACACTAACAATGAGACTGAAGAAAGAGAAATTACGGAGTCAATCCCTTTTACAATTGCACCCAAAAGCATAAGATGCCTAGGAATAAACCTAACCAAATAGGTAAAGGATGTATACCCTAAAAACTACAGAACACTTCTGAAAGAAAGTGAGGAAGACACAAAGTGATGGAAAAATACTCCATGCTCAAGGATTGGAAGAATTAATATTGTGAAAATGTCAGTGATCACCCAAGGCAATTTACACATTTATTTTTATTTATTTTTATTTATTTTTTAATTTTTATTTACTTATGATAGTCACACACAGAGAGAGAGAGAGGCAAAGACACAGGCAGAGGGAGAAGCAGGCTCCATGCACCGGGAGCCCGATCCCGGGTCTCCAGGATCATGCCCTGGGCCAAAGGCAGGTGCTAAACTGCTGCGCCACCCAGGGATCCCAATTCACACGTTTAATACAATCCCTATCAAAATGCCATGGACTTCTTCAGAGAGTTGGAACAAATTATTATAAGATTTGTGTGGAATCTGAAAAAACCCCGAATAGCCAGGGGAATATTAAAAAAGAAAACCGGGATCCCTGGGTGGCGCAGCGGTTTGGCGCCTGCCTTTGGCCCAGGGCGTGATCCTGGAGACCTGGGATCGAATCCCACATCGGGCATCCCGGTGCATGAAACCTGCTTCTCCCTCTTCTCTGCCTCTCTCTCTCTCTCCCATAAATAAAATGAAAATTAAAAAAAAAAAAAAAAAAGAAAACCATAGCCATGGGCATCAGAATGCCAGATTTCAGGTTGTACTACAAAGCCGTGGTCATCAAGACAGTGTGGTACTGGCACAAAAACAGACACATAGATCAATGGAACAGAAATGAGAATCCAGAAGTGGACCCTCAACTTTATGGTCAACTAATATTTGACAAAGGAGGAAAGACTATCCACTGGAAAAAAGACAGTCTCTTCAGTAAATGGTGCTGGAAAATTGGACATCCACATGCAGAAGAATGAAACTAGACCACTCTCTTGCACCATATACAAAGATAAAATGATGAAAGATCTAAATGTGAAACAAGAATCCATCAAAATCCTAGAGGAAAACATAGGCAACTCCCTTTTCGAACTTGGCCACAGTAACTTCTTGCAAGATACATCCATGAAGGCAAGAGAAACAAAAGCAAAAATGAACTATGGGGACTTCATCAAGGTAAGAAGCTTTTGCACAGCAAAAGATACAGTCAACAAAACTAAAAGACAACTACAGAATGGGAGAAGATATTGGCAAATGACATCTCAGTTAAAGGCCTAGTATCCAAGATCTGTAAAGAACTTCTTAAACTCAACAGCAAAGAAACAAACAATCCAATCAAGATACGGGCAAAAGACATGAACGGAAATCTCACAGAGGAAGACACAGACATGGCCAAGAAGCACATGAGAAAATGCTCCGCATCACTGGCCATCAGAGAAATACAAATCAAAACCACAATGAGATACCACCTCACACCAGTGAGAATGGGGAAGATTAACAAGGCAGGAAACCACAAAAGTTGGAGAGGATGCGGAGGAAAGGGAACCCTCTTGCACTGTTGGTAGGAATGTGCAATGGTGCAGCCACCCTGGAAAACTGTGTGGAGGTTCCTCAAAGAGTTAAAAATAGACCTGCCCTAGGACCCAGCAATTGCACTGCTAGGGATTTATCCCAAAGATACAAATGCAGTGAAACGCCAGGACACTTGCACCTCGATGTTTCTAGCAGCGGTGTCCACAATAGCTAAACTGTGGAAGGAGCCTCGATGTCCATCGAAAGATGAATGGGTAAAGAAGATGTGGTTTATGTATACAATGGAATATTACTCAGCCATTAGAAATGACCAATACCCATCATTTGTTTTGACGTGGATGGACCTGGAGGGTATTATGCTGCGTGAAATAAGTCCATCGGAGAAGGACATTTTATGGTCTCATTCATTTGGGGAATATAAAAAATAATGAAAGGGATTAAAGGGGAAAGAAAAAATGAGTGGGAAATATCAGAAAGGGAGACAGACCATGAGAGACTCCTAACTCTGGGAAACGAACTAGGGGTAGTTGAAGGGGAGGTGGGTGGCAGGTGGGGGTAACTGGGTGGCGGGCACTGAGGGGGGCACTTACTTGATGGGATGAGCACTGAGTGTTATTCTGTATGGTGGCAAATTGAGCACCAATAAAAAATAAATTTATTAAAAAAAAAGAAAAAAATGTTTGGCCAACATTCAAATTGTTTATACCATAGGCTCATCTTAAGAAACCTGGTTAACCTTTATTTCCAACATCAAAAGCATGAAGTTCCATTCTTAAAGCAGTAGATTCGAAAGAAGAAAGGTTTTGACTATATCACTGCAATATTGCCACTTGCAGAAGCCCTTTGAAGTAACTAGAATGGACTTTATTGGCCTTGCCAATGTCCTACAAATGTTTTGTTTTCATATTTCATTTAAAACATGAATTATTTTTCCCTTTTGATGTTGACTGTATTTCATCATGGAAAATCAGCATCTTCAACTTGCTCTTTTTTCTTCAAATGGCTTCCAAAATGAGGTATACTCTGGAGTTTTGAATGGATCATGTTTTTATTTTTACAGTTCTCTTCCATAGCAAATCAAGCTCATTAGGTATGTGGCTGACCGCAAGCTGTTCTGTGTGAACAGAAAGCAGCGTGTGATTTGGCATTTGGATACAACTTTTGTTGGGGGGAGATCAGTACATAGAGCTTCATTCTTAAATTAAACCAGGACACTTGTTCTTGTCCTTGTTACTGCTCCTCAAGTATTTATGAATGAAGCAAAAAGTCGTCTTCAGGGATCCCTGGGTGGCGCAGTGGTTTAGCGCCTGCCTTTGGCCCAGGGCGCGATCCTGGAGACCCGGGATCGAATCCCACGTCGGGCTCCCGGTGCATGGAGCCTGCTTCTCCCTCTGCCTGTGTCTCTGCCTCTCTCTCTCTCTCTCTGTGACTATCATAAATAAATAAAAATTAAAAAAAAAAAAAAAGTCGTCTTCATGTAATAATGGGTTTTCATTTTTATTTAATTTTTATTTAACTTTTAAGATTTTATTTATTCATGAGAGACACACAGAGCGAGAGAGAGGCAGAGACACAGGCAGAGGGTGAAGCAGACTCCAAGCAGGGAGCCAGATGTCGGACTCGATCCCCGGTCCCCAGGATCAGGCCCTGGACCGAAGCTGGCGCTAAACTGCAGAGCCACCCGGGCTGCCCTGGATTTTTCATTTTTAAACAGGAAAATCACTTAGTGGCATTTCTCACAGTAGCTCTTAGAGGTGGGCTTTCACTTCTGTTCTATTAATAGTTTTCTTGTAAGGTAAATATCTGCTAGCATACTTACTACATGTTAGCCAATGACTCTGCTACATTGCGTGCTCTTGCTATTACAAAAAGCCCAACCGTCATTTCTCCTTTTGTTGAGTTTTTCAAATGAATGGCTTTATTTATTACAGTGGGTAATAGCAGTAGACTTTGCTGCAGTGACTGTACTGTACTGTATGTATTCAATAAATACTGTTAATTGGTGACAGAAATTTATACACAAAAGAAGCAGGTGAATCAGACTAGACCAGATCTAGAGGGAGATACAGAAGCAAATTCTCTATTTGTTACCCTGTCGTCTGTTAGATTTAATATATTATTCTGAGTGAAGTAAGTCAGTCGGAGAGGGACAAACATCATATGGTCTCATTCATTCGGGGAATATAAAAACTAGTGAAAGGGATTCAAGGGGACAGGAAAGAAAATGAGTGGGAAATATCAGTGAGGGTGACAGCACATAAGAGACACCTAACTCTGGGAAACGAACAAGGGGTGGTGGAAGGGGAGGTCGGCCGGGGTTGGGGTGACAGGGTGACTGGCACTGAGGGGGGCACTTGACGGGATGAGCATCGGGTGTTGTAGTATATGTTGGCCAATCGAACCCCAATAACAAATATACAAAAAATAAGGGAAAAAGAATTAAAAATAGATAAAAATAAACTTCATTTAAAAAGGTTTAATATATCATCTTATTGTGATTATTATCTTAGTCTTTACAGAAATGCCATGTAAACAAGTTGCTGAATATGTTGTGTCTCATGGCATTGTACAGAACTTTGTATGTGCAACAGTCCTCTCATACTAAGATTATTATCTTAGTCTTTACAGAAATGCCATGTAAACAAGTTGCTGAATATGTTGTGTCTCATGGCATTGTACAGAACTTTGTATGTGCAACAGTCCTCTCATACAGTCCTCTCAATTCTGCCAATAATTTTCATTCATTATGTAGTTTTTGTCTTTCATTTTGAGACTCATTGTATAATCTTAATGGCAGTGGTGTGATTTCTCTTTTAGCTGTAAGGAGTACAATGTTTCATAATGTACATGTAGTTGGCTTTTATTTTTCAGTTTTTCTTTAAGGTAAGATACATGTATAAAGTTTGCCATTTTTACCATGTTAACGTACAATGTAATGCCATTAGGTATATTCAGAATGTCGTGCAAACATCACCACTCTCTATTTCCAAAACCTTCTCATCACTCTACACAGAAACTCTGTGGCTGTTAAGCGCTACCTTCCCTTGTTGCCCACCCCCAGCTCCCGGCAACCACCATTCTACGCTTTGTCTCTATATTTTAACTGTTTTACATAGTTCACATAAGTGGAACTATACAGTACTTGCCCTTTTGTAACTATACCACTCCATGCAATGCTTTCAAGGTTTGTCCATGTTGTAGCATGTATCAGAATCTCCTTCTCTTTCTCGGTTGAATAACATTGCACTATGTGTATACACTGCATGTTGTTTGTCCATTTGTCTGTTGATGGACACTTGCATGTGTCCACCTTTTGGCTATTGTGAATGGTGCTGCAATGGACATTGCTGTACAACTATCTGTTTTGAGTCCCGATTGCGGTTCTTTTGGGTAGACACTTAGCAGCTGAAATGCCTGCTTATATAGTAGTTCTGTTTAGGCTTGTGAGAAGGAACCATCAAAGTGTTTTCCGTGGAGTCTGCACCATTTTACATTCCTACCAGCATTATATGAGGGTTCCAATTTCTCCATATCCTCATCACTACCTGTTACACTGAGTAATTTTTGATTATAGCCATTCTCGTGGGCATGAAGTGGTAGTTCATTGTGGTTTTGATTTGCATTTCCCTAATGACTAATGATGTTGAGCATGTTTTCAGGTAGTCTTTGGCGATCTGATTGCCTTTTTGTTGTTGAGTTTGGCATTTTTTATATATTTTAGATATTAAACCCTTATCATATTTTCGCCTTGTAAATATTTTTTCCCCTTGTGTAGGCTATCATTTCACTTGTCTGATAGTATCCTTTGTACAAAAGTTCTAATTTCTATAAAGATCAGTGTCCATTTTATCTTGTGCTGCTTATGCTCTTGGTAGCATATCTAAGAATCTCTTTGCAAACCCAAGGTTATGAGGATTTACCCCTTGATTTAAAATTTGAGCTATTTTTTTGTGTATGGTGTGAGATAGGGATCTAAGAATCTACATTCTTGTGCATGTAGGAATCCAGTTGTCCTGTATAGTCTATTTTGTTTTCATCTCTATTTTTAGTGGCTATCAGTTTTTATCCTAGAAAGCGTTAGTTTGTGCTTTCTCTGGAAACAGTTTATTGGCAAAAGGTCGATGTCCTTAATTTAAAAATTATTGGAGAAATTTGGTGGCTTCATGACACTGTATAACAGAATTTCTTAAATGACAAAGCCCTGGAGGTGGGGGAAATTAGCTCTCAGGATAAAGAAAACCTAATTCTTATTATTGTACTTTGTATTCTGACACTGTTTGGGTGGCTTATTATTTTTTTTTTGGTTGTTTTTGTGAAATAAATGCATTTTCAGTTCCACTTCTGGCATAGCTAGATTCACTCTCAGTGAAGGTCAGAACCCTGTTAGCTTTCTCTGTTGATGTTGTTATTCTGTGGTCCATTTATCTAGTAATAATACATAGTAGGAAAAGGCCAGTTACAATTAATCTGCATTAAACAGGTACGAAAAGAGCAAGAAAATGGTGGGGGAAGTGAACAGAACTTTATGTAGGAACAGGAAATATAAAATGTGACCACATTTGAAATGTAATTAAGAATATTGTAGGTTACAGTTGTAACTGCTAATTCTTAGCATGGATGCATTGTATCCTGCTGAATTTTCCTTTGTTGGCATAATATTGCTGCCAACATTTTATAATAGCACTTTGACTTTTCCAGTTAAAAGGGCAGTTTAACAAAAATATTTGAAGACTTTAGTTTCTCCAGTAGTATTTGGTTTTTGTTCATTTTTAAAGTTCGGTATTCAGATTGTTCCCTTTCAAAGTGGGGAGTTTTGTCAGATATGTTACGTTTTTCTCAGTTGCTGACTAGCAGACCTCTTTCAGAGGCTTGTTTACCACCAGCATCACTTCGTCATCATTTTCATCAGCCCTGTGAAGTCCTGTATTTTTGCAGTCATGTTAATGGCATCCAAGGTAAAAACCAATGACAGCATAGAGGGCATGTATTAGGTGGGAAGAAATGTTTAAATGAGGGCTGGTATGAACATTGTCAGTTTATTGGTGAATATCATAATGTCTATATTCCTGTAACCTTGGATTGTTTGGGAATTAGATCCTAAATATTCAGAAGATAGGAACCTCTATGTTTATATTAGTATTTTCTTTATTTTCCCAACATTTGTTAGAGAGAGAGAGAGAGAGGAGAGGGGTAGAAGGAGGAGAGAGAATCTCAAGCAGATTCCACACTGAGTCCAGAGCCCAACATGGGGCTCAATCTCATGACCCAAAGACCATGACCTGAGCCAAGATCAAGAGTTGGATGCTTAATCAAGTCAGCCACCCAGACACCTCTGTATTGCTATATTCAATGACTAGGCTTTTATGAACTAATTTGAAGTCTTTTACCTATCTTAGTTAATTGAATATATGACTTGAGATAATTATAGTTGTATAGTAGAAATTTTCCAAACACAATGGTGATAAGCAATGCTGCGATATTATTATAGCTAAAATTGGTAGAGATTCCAGTGTTCACACATTCATTCTTCATTCAGCGAATATTTACGGAGCCACCTACTGTGGCAAGCCCTGTGCTAAGACAGTTGGAATTCAGCAGTGAGTGACATAGATAAATGTCTTTGCCCCCTTGTGGCTGGTATTTGACTAGGAAAGACTGAACCATAGACAAGACAAATGAAGTATCCATCACAGGTTGTGATAAGCACCAAGAAACCTCAAGTGGCTGAGGGGCTGTGTGGAGATTTTAGGAAGGGAGACCAGGGGACCCCACTAAGATGCCATTTGGGGAAAGGCCTGTGTGAGCAGGCCTCTAATTTTTCTAATTTTCTCTAATTTTGAGTGGCATCCATGTGCACAGAGTGTGTCTTTGTCCTTTCTTGTGTGTGGGCCTGTCTTCTCCCAAGAATGTGTGAATAGGGAGTGACTGACTCTTGGCTTCCTTTTTTTTTTTTTTTTCCTGGCTTCCATATGGTATCTCCTCTTTTCTGTCCCTGCACACCTTGGCGGTTTTTTGTTTGTTTTTGTGTTTCAGACTTTTCAGTCACATTCTTTTTTTTTAATAAATTTATTTTTTATTGGTGTTCAATTTGCCAACATATAGAATAACACCCAGTGCTCATCCCATCAAGTGCCCCCCTCAGTGCCCGTCACCCAGTCACCCCCACCACCCCCCACCTCCCCTTCCACCACCCCTAGTTCGTTTCCCAGAGTTAGGAGTCTCTCATGGTCTGTCTCCCTTTCTGATATTTCCCACTTATTTTTTTCTCCTTTCCCCTTTATTCCCTTTCACTATTTTTTATATTCCCCAAATGAATGAGACCATATAATGTTTGTCCTTCTCCAATTGACTTATTTCACTCAGCATAATACCCTCCAGTTCCATCCACATCGAAGCAAATGGTGGGTATTGGTCATTTCTAATGGCTGAGTAATAGTCCATTGTATACATAAACCACATCTTCTTTATCCATTCATCTGTCAATGGACACCGAGGCTCCTTCCACAGTTTGGCTATTGTGGACATTGCTGCTAGAAACATCGGGGTGCAGGTGTCCCGGCGTTTCATTGCATCTGTATCTTTGGGGTAAATCCCCAGCAGTGCAATTGCTGGGTCGTAGGGCAGGTCTATTTTTAACTCTTTGAGGAACCTCCACACTGTTTTCCAGAGTGGCTGCACCAGTTCACATTCCCACCAACAGTGTAAGAGGGTTCCCCTTTCTCCACATCCTCTCCAACATTTGTTGTTTCCTATCTTGTTAATGTTCCCCATTCTCACTGGTGTCAGGTGGTATCTCATTGTGGTTTTGATTCGTATTTCCCTGATGGCAAGTGATGCAGAGCATTTTCTCATGTGCATGTTGGCCATGTCTAGGTCTTCCTCTGTAAAATTTCTGTTCATGTCTTTTGCCCATTTCATGATTGGATTGTTTGTTTCTTTGATGTTGAGTTTAATAAGTTCTTTATAGATCTTGGAAACTAGCCCTTTATCTGATATGTCATTTGCAAATATCTTCTCCCATTCTGTAGGTTGTCTTTTAGTTTTGTCGACTGTATCCTTTGCTGTGCAAAAGCTTCTTATCTTGATGAAGTCCCAATAGTTCATTTTTGCTTTTGTTTCTCTTGCCTTCGTGGATGTATCTTGCAAGAAGTTACGTGGCCAAGTTCAAAAAGAGTGTTGCCTGTGTTCTTCTCTAGGATTTTGATGGAATCTTGTCTCACATTTAGATCTTTCATCCATTTTGAGTTTATCTTTGTGTATGGTGCAAGAGAGTGGTCTAGTTTCATTCTCAGTCACATTCTTCTAATCCTAAAATTTCTTCACCTAAATTAACCATAAAGTAAGTTTTCTCTCTATCACGTTGTATCTTTCCAGAGTGTGTGAGTATAAGACAGCGTGTCTGTGAATCCACTCAGAGCCTTTGCAGAATTCTGCGAAACACTCTTATGTAAACGTTTCCCATGGTTTTGAACAATGACTGGCATGGTACTTGTCTTGGCAACTTAATTTTTGTTCCATCTTCACAGGAAACTTTGGAAATGGTAACTTTTTCCCCTTTCCATTCATTTGTTTCACTCTGGAAATGAAAATAATCCATTTCAGAGTGGTGATATGCAAATTACAGATTGACAAAGTGTGGTCAGTAGATTCCAGGAACTAATATTAATGACGTTGAAGTATTGACATAGTTGGAGAAGCTAGCTTTAAAAGATATATGGCAATGAAATACTGTTAAAGGTACCCTTGGGTTATAATAGACTCCAAGTCTGAGAACAGATTCCCTTTTAGTTAATACAGTATTCACTATTTTCTGTATAAGAATAGGTTCTTTAAGGGACTTACTCCCTTTTATTTTCACCTTTGGAAACCATTGTCGTTGATGAGTATGTTATGAACATCCCCTCATATGCCAGAAAGTGAGAATTTCCTTTAAGCGTGTAAAGATAGACCACCATGGATGAAAACCTAACTTAGTAGAAAGTTGTTTATATTATCCATGGCCAGTGCTTTTGAATTGCATGTTTTCTTTCATCACTATGTGTGATAGCTTTAAAAAAACATGTATATAAATATGCATTAACAATCACTGTGTGTGACATTTAGTTTACCTCTTTAGTGCTGTCTCTAGTTAGAAAATAACAATTAACTTTGATATTATAAATAATATTTAACAAACAAGAACTGAATTTTAGAAAGCTTGTATTTTTTATAGCCATGTATTAGGACCTGAGAAACTGACAAAACTAGACGATTTGCAGATTTCTGTGTTGTCAAGTGAATAAACACATGAAATCATGTTTATAAATACCCAGATTCATTGCAGATGTTTTTAGTGGACTCTATTTTTAGGCACTACTGGGTTGAACCACACAATATTAATTAGTACCTAGTAAATAGTAATATAAATACTTAGACTAAATGATTCCTATTATTTACAAAGTATACCATTGATTTTTGCAAATGGCTGGTATGTCAGGATGGGTTAGGTTGTGCTTTGGCAGCAAACAATTCCAAGAATAAATGTTCATTTCTGGCTCATGCTCTCTGTCCATTGCACACTGGTGGGGTGCTCAGCTCCATGTCCTCTCTGTCAGGATTGTGCTGGTGGAGGTGCCATTCCCTTGAACATTGGACAGCTTGGGAAAGAGATGTAAGATTCTCTTAAACGCGTCTTCCCGGGAGGGACAAACCTGATGCTTTCTTTTTATGGGTCAGGGCAAGTCATAAGACCCAAACTTACTTCAAGGAGGTGGGGAAGTGCCGTTCTCTTCCCAGGTGCCTGGAAGAGGAGAAGGCACAGAAATATTGTGGGGTTGCACCACTGTTTAACCACAGTTCGAAAATTTTCCAAAGTAAATGAGTGTCATGAAATTTACTACATTATCTACTTTGGTGTAGCAGTTGGGTTGTCAGTTATAATTGATAGTGATGGTTAAAACCATTTACTGTACCCCTAATTTATAGTCTAATCCCCTGGTGTTAGTACCTCTTCCCAGAAAAGTGTGCATTTAACTACACCAATAATTTTTTCTTACAGATTTTATTTATTTGAGAGAGAGAGAGAGAGGGAGAGAGAGGGAGAGAGAGAGGGAGAGAGAGAGAAGGGAGCAAACGTGTGCACATGAGCATGAGCTGAGTAAGGGGCAGAGGGAGAAGCAGGGTCCTCGCTGAGCAGGGAGCCCGCACTGGGGCTCCATCTCTGGACCCTGAAATCGTGACCTGAGCAGAAGGCAGACACTGCACCAGCTGAGCCACCCAGGCGCCCCTAATTACAACGGTGATTTATGTTTCAGTCTTGAGTTCCAAGACTGCCACGCGTGCTCTACAATGCAGGCTGGCTTGTATTTGCAAATGTTGCTTAAATCAGTTTGCTTGTTGATAGAAATAAGCTTTCCTATCTCTTATAATAATCTTGGGATTATTGGGCCACTATCCTGGCTACTGTTAATTTTTTAAAAATATTTTATTTATTCATTCATGAGAGAGACACAGAGAGACAGAGACACAGGCAGAGGGAGAAGCAGGCTCCATGCAGGGAGCCCAATATGGGACTCGATCCCTTGTCCCCAGGATCACAACCTGGGCTGAAGACGGCGCTAAACTGCTGAGCCACCCGGGCTGCCCCTGGCTACTGTTTAATTTGTAGTAATTTCATTTCTTCCTTAGTCTGTCTTTGAGTGTCACACTCATGTTTTTAATTGTAAAGTGTGTAACATAGAATTTACCATAGTGGCCACTGTTAAGCATTCAGTTCAGTAGTATTAAGTATATTCATATTGTTGTGTAACAGATCTCCAGAACTTTTTTTTAATATGGCAAAACTGAAACTCTGTACACATCAAACAACTCCCCGTTTCTCCTGCCCTCCTCACCCTTGGCAACCACCATTCTATTTTCTGTTTCTGTGAGTTTGGCTACTTTTGATACCTTATAAAAATACAGCTACACAGTTTTCTTTTTCTGACTGGCTTATTTCACTTAGTGTAATATTCTCAAGTTTCACTCATGTTATAGCATGTGACAGGATCTCCTCCTTTTTTTAAAGGTGAATGATATTCCATTGTTTGTGTGTGTCTGTGTGTGTGTATAAACCACATTTTGTTTATTCATCTATTGATGGACATTTG
Source organism: Canis aureus (assembly GCF_053574225.1). Taxonomy (NCBI): domain Eukaryota; kingdom Metazoa; phylum Chordata; class Mammalia; order Carnivora; family Canidae; genus Canis; species Canis aureus. The sequence goes on along the minus strand of NC_135615.1, from coordinate 5,378,568 downwards.
ATTTGCTTTAACCTCTTGGCTATTGTGAATAATGCTGCAATGAATGTGAATTTGCAAATATCTCTTTGAGCTCCTACTTTCAATTCTTTTGGGTATATAAGCCAAAGTGGAATTGTTCAGGGTCACATGGCAATTTCATTTTTAATTTTCGAGGAACTTTCATACTGTTTTCTTTTTTTTTTTTTTTTCTTTTTTATTTATTTATTTTTTTTTATTGGTGTTCAATTTACTAACATACAGAATAACACCCAGTGCCCGTCACCCATTCACTCCCACCCCCCGCCCTCCTCCCCTTCTACCACCCCTAGTTCGTTTCCCAGAGTTAGCAGTCTTAACGTTCTGTCTCCCTTTCTGATATTTCCCACACATTTCTTCTCCCTTCCCTTATTTTCCCTTTCACTATTATTTATATTCCCCAAATGAATGAGAACATATAATGTTTGTCCTTCTCCGACTGACTTACTTCACTCAGCATAATACCCTCCAGTTCCATCCACGTTGAAGCAAATGGTGGGTATTTGTCATTTCTAATAGCTGAGTAATATTCCATTGTATACATAAACCACATCTTCTTTATCCATTCATCTTTCGTTGGACACCGAGGCTCCTTCCACAGTTTGGCTATCGTGGCCATTGCTGCTAGAAACATCGGGGTGCAGGTGTCCCGGCGTTTCATTGCATTTGTATCTTTGGGGTAAATCCCCAACAGTGCAATTGCTGGGTCGTAGGGCAGGTCTATTTTTAACTCTTTGAGGAACCTCCACACAGGTTTCCAGAGTGGCTGCACCAGTTCACATTCCCACCAACAGTGTAAGAGGGTTCCCTTTTCTCCGCATCCTCTCCAACATTTGTTGTTTCCTGCCTTGTTAATTTTCCCCATCCTCACTGGTGTGAGGCGGTATCTCATTGTAGTTTTGATTTGTATTTCCCTGATGGCAAGTGATGCAGAGCATTTTCTCATGTGCATGTTGGCCATGTCTATGTCTTCCTCTGTGAGATTTCTGTTCATGTCTTTTGCCCATTTCATGATTGGATTGTTTGTTTCTTTGGTGTTGAGTTTGAGAAGTTCTTTATAGATCTTGGAAACTAGCCCTTTATCTGATATGTCATTTGCAAATATCTTCTCCCATTCTGTAGGTTGTCTTTGAGTTTTGTTGACTGTATCCTTTGCTGTGCAAAAGCTTCTTATCTTGATGAAGTCCCAATAGTTCATTTTTGCTTTTGTTTCTTTTGCCTTCGTGGATGTATCTTGCAAGAAGTTACTGTGGCCGAGTTCAAAAAGGGTGTTGCCTGTGTTCTCCTCTAGGATTTTGATGGAATCTTGTCTCACATTTAGATCTTTCATCCATTTTGAGTTTATCTTTGTGTATGGTGAAAGAGAGTGGTCTAGTTTCATTCTTCTGCATGTGGATGTCCCAATTTTCCCAGCACCATTTATTGAAGAGACTGTCTTTCTTCCAATGGATAGTCTTTCCTCCTTTATCGAATATTAGTTGCCCATAAAGTTCAGGGTCCACTTCTGGATTCTCTATTCTGTTCCACTGATCTATGTGTCTGTTTTTGTGCCAGTACCACACTGTCTTGATGACCACGGCTTTGTAGTACAACCTGAAATCTGGCATTGTGATGCCCCCAGATATGGTTTTCTTTTTTAAAATTCCCCTGGCTATTCGGGGTCTTTTCTGATTCCACACAAATCTTAAAATAATTTGTTCTAACTCTCTGAAGAAAGTCCATGGTATTTTGATAGGGATTGCATTAAACGTGTATATTGCCCTGGGTAACATTGACATTTTCACAATATTAATTCTGCCAATCCATGAGCATGGAATATTTTTCCATCTCTTTGTGTCTTCCTCAATTTCTTTCAGAAGTGTTCTATAGTTTTGAGGGTATAGATCCTTTACATCTTTGGTTAGGTTCATTCCTAGGTATCTTATGCTTTTGGGTGCAATTGTAAATGGGATTGACTCCTTCATTTCTCTTTCTTCAGTCTCATTGTTAGTGTATAGAAATGCCACTGACTTCTGGGCATTGATTTTGTATCCTGTCACGCTACCATATTGCTGTAGGAGTTCTAGCAATCTTGGGGTGGAGACTTTTGGGTTTTCTATGTAGAGTATCATGTCATCGGCGAAGAGGGAGAGTTTGACTTCTTCTTTGCCAATTTGAATGCCTTTAATGTCTTTTTGTTGTCTGATTGCTGAGGCTAGGACTTCCAGTACTATGTTGAACAGCAGTGGTGAGAGTGGACATCCCTGTCTTGTTCCTGATCTTAGGGGAAAGGCTCCCAGTGCTTCCCCATTGAGAATGATATTTGCTGTGGGCTTTTCATAGATGGCTTTTAAGATGTCGAGGAATGTTCCCTCTATCCCTACACTCTGAAGAGTTTTGATCAGGAATGGATGCTGTATTTTGTCAAATGCTTTCTCTGCATCCAATGAGAGGATCATATGGTTCTTGTTTTTTCTCTTGCTGATATGATGAATCACATTGATTGTTTTACGGGTGTTGAACCAGCCTTGTGTCCCAGGGATAAATCCTACTTGGTCATGGTGAATCATTTTCTTAATGTACTCTTGGATCCTATTGGCCAGTATCTTGTTGAGAATTTTTGCATCCATGTTCATCAGGGATATTGGTCTGTAATTCTCCTTTTTGGCGGGGTCTTTGTCTGGCTTTGGAATTAAGGTGATGCTGGCTTCATAGAACGAATTTGGAAGTACTCCATCTCTTTCTATCTTTCCAAACAGCTTTAGGAGAATAGGTATGATTTCTTCTTTAAACGTTTGATAAAATTCTCCTGGGAAGCCATCTGGCCCTGGACTCTTGTGTCTTGGGAGGTTTTTGATGACTGCTTCAATTTCCTCCCTGGTTATTGGCCTGTTCAGGTTTTCTATTTCTTCCTGTTCCAGTTTTGGTAGTTTGTGGCTTTCCAGGAATGCGTCCATTTCTTCTAGATTGCCTAATTTATTGGCGTATAGCTGTTCATAATATGTTTTTAAAATCGTTTGTATTTCCTTGGTGTTGGTAGTGATCTCTCCTTTCTCATTCATGATTTTATTAATTTGAGTCTTCTCTCTCTTCTTTTTTATAAGGCTGGCTAATGGTTTATCTATCTTATTAATTCTTTCAAAGAACCAACTCCTGGTTCTGTTGATCTGTTCCACAGTTCTTCTGGTCTCGATTTCGTTGAGTTCTGCTCGAATCTTTATTAGCTCCCTTCTTCTCTTGGGTGTAGGATCTATTTGCTGTTTTTTCTCTAGCTCCTTTACGTGTAAGGTTAGCTTTTGTATTTGAGTTCTTTCCAGTTTTTGAATGGATGCTTGTATTGCGATGTATTTCCCCCTTAGGACTGCTTTTGCTGCATCCCAAAGAATTTGAACGGTTGTATCTTCATTCTCATTAGTTTCCATGAATCTTTTTAATTCTTCCTTAATTTCCTGGTTGACCCTTTTATCTTTTAGCAGGATGGTCCTTAACCTCCACGTGTTTGAGGTCCTTCCAAACTTCTTGTTGTGATTTAGTTCTAATTTCATGGCATTATGGTCCGAGAATATGCAGGGGACAATCCCAATCTTTTGGTATCGGTTCAGACCCGATTTGTGACCCAATATGTGGTCTATTCTGGAGAAAGTTCCATGTGCGCTTGAGAAGAATGTGTATTCAGTTGAGTTTGGATGTAAAGTTCTGTAGATATCTGTGAAATCCATCTGGTCCAATGTATCATTTAAAGCTCTCGTTTCTTTGGAGATGTTGTGCTTAGAAGACCTATCGAGTATAGAAAGAGCTAGATTGAAGTCACCAAGTATAAGTGTATTATTATCTAAGTATTTCTTCACTTTGGTTAATAATTGATTTATATATTTGGCAGCTCCCACATTCGGAGCATATATATTGAGGATTGTTAAGTCCTCTTGTTGGATAGATCCTTTAAGTATGATATAGTGTCCCTCTTCATCTCTCACTACAGTCTTTGGGGTAAATTTTAGTTTATCTGATATAAGGATGGCTACCCCTGCTTTCTTTTGAGGACCATTCGAATGGTAAATGGTTCTCCAACCTTTTATTTTCAGGCTGTAGGTGTCCTTCTGTCTAAAATGAGTCTCTTGTAGACAGCAAATAGATGGGTCCTGCTTTTTTATCCAGTCTGAAACCCTGCGCCTTTTGATGGGGTCATTAAGCCCGTTCACATTCAGAGTTACTATTGAGAGATATGAGTTTAGTGTCATCATGATATCTATTCAGTCTTTGTTTTTGTGGACTGTTCCACTGAACTTCTTCTTAAAGGGGAATTTTAAGAGTCCCCCTTAAAATTTCTTGCAGAGCTGGTTTGGAGGTCACATATTCTTTTAGTTGCTGCCTGTCTTGGAAGCTCTTTATCTCTCCTTCCATTTTGAATGAGAGCCTTGCCGGATAAAGTATTCTTGGTTGCATGTTCTTCTCATTTAGGACCCTGAATATATCCTGCCAGCCCTTTCTGGCCTGCCAGGTCTCTGTGGAGAGGTCTGCTGTTACCCTAATACTCCTCCCCATAAAAGTCAGGGATTTCTTGTCTCTTGCTGCTTTAAGGATCTTCTCTTTATCTTTGGAATTTGCAAGCTTCACAATTAAATGTCGAGGTGTTGAACGGTTTTTATTGATTTTAGGGGGGGATCTCTCTATTTCCTGGATCTGAATGCCTGTTTCCCTTCCCAGATTAGGAAAGTTTTCAGCTAGAATTTGTTCAAATACATATTCTGGCCCTCTGTCCCTTTCGGCGCCCTCGGGAACCCCAATTAAACGTAGGTTTTTCTTCCTCAGGCTGTCGTTTATTTCCCTTAATCTATCTTCATGGTCTTTTAATTGTTTGTCTCTTTTTTCCTCAGTTTCCCTCTTTGCTATCAACTTGTCTTCTATGTCACTCACTCGTTCTTCCACCTCGTTAACCCTCGTCGTTAGGACTTCTAGTTTGGATTGCATCTCATTCAATTGATTTTTAATTTCTGCCTGATTAGCTCTAAATTCTGCAGTCATGAAGTCTCTTGAGTCCTTTATACTTTTTTCTAGACCCACCAGTAGGTGTATAATAGTGCTTCTGAATTGGCTTTCTGACATTGAATTGTCATCCAGATTTTGTAACTCTGTGGGAGAGAGGACTGTTTCTGATTCTTTCTTTTGAGGTGAGGTTTTCCTTCTAGTCAGTTTGCTCAGTGCAGAGTGGCCAAAAGCAAGTTGTATTGGGTAAAAGAGAAAAAGAGAGGAGAGAAAGAAGGAAAGAAAAGAGAAAGAAAAAAAAGGTAAGAAAAAAACGAAAAAAAAAAGGAAGAAAAAGAGAAAGAAAAAGAAAGGAGAAAAAAAGGGGGTGGGGGAAGGAAACAAATCAAAAAGCAAAACAAAACAAAAACAAAACAAAAAAACAAAAAAAGAACCACCGGGGAGTATCTTCTGATTCTGTGTACTTTAAGTCCCTTGGCTTCTCCTGGAAGTTGTCCGTCTAGCTGGTGTTCTGGGGGAGGGGCCTGTTGTGCTGATTTTCAGGTGTTAGCAGTTGGGGGAGCTGCTGTGCCCCTGCCTGGTGCAGGGCTCAGTGGGGGTTGTTTACCCCGTGAGGCCGCAGGAGGAACAGCCCCAGTGGCGGGGCAGCTCTGGAAACCTGGATTCAGCCCCCGCAGGAACTCCGGAGCTCTCCGTCTGCAGGGCCTGGAGGCTCCGGGGCGGGGCCGCTGATGTGCTCAGCTGGGGCAGGAGCCTCCTTGCTGTCCTGGGCCCTCCCGGCCTCTGCCTGTCCCGGGGGAGGCCGGATCCTGGGCTGTGTCCCGGCGCCCTGTGCTCCGGAGCCTGCGCTGTTGGATTCGCGCTCCCGGGCCACGCAGCCCCCTCCGCGGAGCTGCCGCCCAAGCCCCTCCGAGCTGCTCCTGGAACCGCGCAGCCCCCTCTGCACGGAGCCTCTTCCTCTGCCCGAGCCCCTCCGAGCTGCTCCCGGGGCCGCGCAGCCCCCTTCGCGGAGCCGCCGCCCGAGCCCCTCCGAGCTGCTCCGGGACCCGCCGGGTCCCGCCGTGCGCGCTGCAGCCCTTAGGGAGCTCGGCGCACTCTCCCGGGGCGTAGGTGCCTGTTAGTGTCCCCGGGAGCCCGAGGGCATCCCCGCCCTCCTAGGTCCTGCTCCACCTCCCTGCGAGCCCCTTTCCGCCCGGGAAGGTCGGTGCAGCTCCTGCTCCTCCGGGACGGGGCTCTCCTGTCCTGGGGACACTCGCCCCGGCCTCAGCCCGGCTCCTCCTGGGCCCCTCCCCCTTGGAGGCCTTTGTTTCTTTATTTCTTTTTCCCCGTCTTCCTACCTTGATAGAAGCGCGAACTCTTCTCACTGTAGCATTCCAGCTGGTCTGTCTTTAAATCCCAGGCCGAATTCATAGATTTTCAGGATAATTTGAAGGTTTTCTAGGTAGTTTGGTGGAGACAGGTGATTTGGAGACCCTACTCTTCCGCCATCTTGCTCCTCCCCCCTCATACTGTTTTCCATAGTGGCTGGACCACTGTAGATTCTCACCAACAGGGCACAAAGTTCCAGTTTCTTTACATTATTGCCAGCAGTTGTTATTTTTTGTGTTTTGTTTTGTTTTTAGATAGTGGCTATAAGGTGATACCTCTTTGTAATTTTATTTGTACTTTCTTTAATGATTAATGATATTGAACGTCTTTTCATGTGATCATTGGAGAAATGTCTGTTCAAGTTCTTTGCTCATGTATTTTTGTTGAGTTGTAGGAGCTCTTTACATATTCTGGATATTAACCCCTTATCAGATATATGATATGCAAATATTTTCTTCCATTCTGTAGGTTATCTTTTCACTCTGTTGATTGCTTACTTTGTTTCCCAGAAGTTTTCAAAGATTTTATGTAGTCCTATTTATTTTTATTTGTTGCCTCTGCTTTTGGTTTCATATCCAAGAAATCATTCCCAAATTCAATGTCTTGAAGCTTACATGTGAGCAGGGAAACCTGTTTTCTTGTTAAGAGTTTTACAGGTCTTATTTCATGTTAATTTTTGTATACAGTATATGGTAAGGATCCAACATAACTCTTTTGCATGTGAATATTCAGTTTTGCCAACACCACTTGTTGAAGTGATTGTCCTTTCCCTATTGAGTAGTTCTGGCACCTTGGTTGAAGATCATTCATCCTGAGAGTGTTTTTTTATTTTTATTTTTATTTTTTTATGATAGTCACACAGAGAGAGAGAGAGAGAGAGAGAGAGAGAAGCAGAGACACAGGCAGAGGGAGAAGCAGGCTCCATGCACCGGGAGCCCGACGTGGGATTCGATCCCGGGTCTCCAGGATCGCACCCTGGGCCAAAGGCAGGCACCAAACCACTGCGCCACCCAGGGATCCCCCTGAGAGTGTTTTTGAGATTATATGCCAGAGAGTATTTTTCCTGGGTTCTCTATTCTGTTTCGTTGGTCTGTATGTCTGTCTTTATGCCAGTCTATCTGTGTTTTGATTACTGAAGCTTCATAATATGATTTGATATCAGGAACTGTGAAGTCTCAAACTTTTTTCTTCTTTTTCAATATTGTTTTGGGTTTTCAGAGTTTCTTGAGATCCCATTTTAGGGCAGTTTTTCTGTTTCTGCCAAAAATAGGATTTTTGATAAGAGTTATAATGAATCTGTTGATTGCTTTGGGTGCAATGGACATTTTAACAATTTTATTTGCATCTTTAATTTTTTTCAGCAGTGTTTTGCAGTTTTTCACTCTATGGGTCTTTTACTTTGTTAGTTGAGTTTATTCTTAAGTCTCTTATTCTTTTTGACACTTTTGTCAATGCGATTGTTTTCTTATTGTCCTTTTGTTTGTGGTTTGTGTTTGAAAACTCAGTTATTTTATTTTGTGGTGATTTTGTATCCTGCAAGTTTGCTGAATTTGTTTAGTAGTCTAATAATTTGGGTGTGTGTGTATGTGTAATCTTTTGGGCTTTGTGCATATAAGATCATGTAGTGTCACCTGTGAGCAGAGATAACTTCTTCTTTCCTAATTTATTTCTTGCCAAATTGCAAAGAAATTTTTACTTCTAGTGCTCTCTTGAATAGCGGTAGTGAGGGTGAACATCAATACTTTGTTCATCTTCGAGGAAAAGCTTTCAGTCTTTTAGCATGGAGTATGATGTTAGCTGTGAACTTTTTATATATGGCCTTTATATATTGAGATAGTTTCCTTCTATTGCTAGTTTATTGCTTTAATTGTGAAAGGTATTTAATTAGTCAAATGGATTGAGATGATCATGTGGTTTTGTTCTTCATTCAGATAACATGATATATCACATTTTGTATGATGAACCATCCTTACATCCGTAGGATAAATTCAACTTGGTAATGGTGTGTAATCCTTTAAATGTGCCATTCAACTCAGTTTGCTAGTATTTTAAAAGGATTTTAAAATTACTGTTCTTCAGGCATATTGGTCTATAGTTTTCTTGTAGTATCTTGTTTTGCTTTGCTATCAGAGGAATGTTGGCCTCAGAATGAGCTTGGAAGTATTCCTTGCTCTTCAAATTTGGGGAAGAATTTGATGAGTTTTGGTGTTAATTCTCTACATGGTTAGTAGAATGCTCTCATGAAGTCATGTGGCCCTGGGCTTTAATATGCTGGAGGTTTTTGATTACTGTTTCATATCCTTATTGGATATTGGTCTGTTCAGATTTTAAATTTAAGCCATTGACTTTGTAGGTTGTTTATTTCTAGGGATTTATCCATTCTACGTTATCAAACTTATTGGTGTATGGTTGTTAAGAGTCTATTATGGTCCTTTTAATTTCTGTGACATCAGTTGTTATGTCTCCTTTTTCATTTCTGATTTTAGTTATTTGAGTCATCTTTTATTCTTAGCCTAGCTAAGGGTTTATTAATTTTGTTGATCTTTTGAAAACAACTTTTGTTTCATTAATTTTTTCTGTTATATCTTTGCTCTAATAATTTCCTTTCTTTGCTAACATTGTTCTTTTTGTAGTTCCTTGAGTTATAAAGTTGGGTTACTGATTTTAGATTTCTCTCTCTCTCTCTTTTTTTTAAATGTAAGTGTTTATAGCTATAAACCTCACTCTTAGCACTGCTTTCGTTATATAAGATTTGATACATTGTGTTTTCATTTTTATTTGCCTGAAGATATTTTCTAATTTCCCTTGTGATTTATTCTTTGGCTCACTGGTTGTTTAAATCTGTGTTGCTTAATTTCCACATATTTGTGGATTTTTATTTTTCCTTCTGTTTTTCATTTCTGGTTTCATTCCATTGAGGTCAGAAAAGATACTTGGTGTGAGTTCAGACTTCTTAAATTTGTTAAGACTTGTTTTGTGGTCTAACATGTGGTCTGTCCTGGAAAATGTTCTGTGTGTGCTTGAGAAAAATGTGCATTTTCTTGTTGTTGCATAGAGTCCTCCATGTATGATTGTTTGGTGCATTTAGTCTACAGTATTGTTCAAGTCCTCTGTTATCTCATTGATTTTTGTTTGGTGGTTCTTTCTTTTGAATGAATGACATTGAAGTCTTCTCTTACTGTGTTGATGCCAGTGTTTGCTTCAAAAATTTAGGAGTTCTGATGTCAGGTGTTTACATATTTATAATTGTCAAAGCTTCTTGGTGAATTGACCCTTTTATCATTATATAATGTCCTATTTTGTGTTTTGTTAGTTTTTGACTTCATCTCTTTTGTCTATTAGTATGGCCACCCTGCTCTCTTTTGGTTAACATTTTCATGGGATATCTTTTTTCCATCTTTTCATTTTCAGCTTATGTGTATCATTAGATCTAAAGTTTGTATCTAGTAGACAGCATGTGGTTGGTCTTTTTTTTTTTTTTGTATGTTTTTTTATTGGAGTTTGATTTGCCTATATATATATATATATATATATGGCATAACACCCAGTGCTCATGCCATCAAGTGCCCCCCTTAGTGCCTGTCACCCAGTAATCCCACCCTCCCGCCCAACCTGCCTTTCTACCACCCCTTGTTCGTTTCCCAGAGTTAGGTGTCTCCCATGTCCTGTACCCTCACTGATATTTCCCACTCATTTTCTCTCCTTTCCCCTTTATTCCCTTTCACTATTTTTTATATTCCCCAAATGAATGAGACTTGTTTTTTTAAATCCATTCAGCCACTCTGTCTTTTGATTAGGGAGTTTAATCCATTTACATTTAAAGTAATTACTGATAGCGACGCCTGGGTGGCTCAGCGGTTGAGCATCTGCCTTTGGCTCAGGGCATGATCCTGGAGTTCTGGGATCGAGTCCCACATTAGGCTTCCTGCGAGGAGTCTGCTTCTCCCTCTGCCTATGTCTCTGCCTCTCTGTGTCTCTCCTGAATAAATAAATAAAATCTTTAAGAAAAAGTAATTACTGATAAGGATGGTATTTTATTCCCATTTTCTTAATTGTTTTCTGTATGTCTTGTAAGTTTTTTGTCCCTCTTTTCTTTTACTACTGCCTTTTCTTTGTGTTTTAGTGAGTTTTTTTTTGGACACATGCCCTTTTAATTACCTTTTGTGTATTTTCTACAGTTTTTTTTTTTTTGTGGTTTCTCTGGGTATTACATAAAATATCTTCATGATTTCAGTTTATTTTAACCTGATGGCTTTAGTTGCATACAAAAACTCTACTCCTTTATGTCTCTGTCCCTCCACCTTCCCTGCTTTGTTAGTGATGTCACAAATTGTGCCTTTTCATATTGTGTGTCTGTTAACATAGATTTATACTTTAATGCTTTTTCCTTTTAAATCCTATAAAAGAATGAAAAATGATTTATGCACCAACGTTAGGGTTCTGTTTTTGGCCTAAGTATTTACCTTTACTGGAGAGCTTTATATTTTCTATGGTTTTGTGTTGTCTAGGGTCCTTTGTTTCATCTCCAAGGGCAATCCTTTAGTATTTTTTGTGTGGCATGTCCAGTGGTGATTGACTCCATCAGCTTTTATCTGGCTGGGAAAGTCTTAATGTCTTCATCTTTATTTTTTTTATTTTATTATTTTTTTATAGTTTTGCCTGTTTTTTTTTTATTTTATTTTAATTTTTTTTTATTTATGATAGTCACAGAGAGAGAGAGAGAGAGAGAGAGAGAGAGAGGCAGAGACATAGGCCGAGGGAGAAGCAGGCTCCATGCACCGGGAACCCGATGTGGGATTCGATCCCGCGTCTCCAGGATCGCGCCCTGGGCCAAAGGCAGGCGCCAAACCGCTGCGCCACCCAGGGATCCCTGTCTTCATCTTTAAAGGATGACTTTATAGATACAGTATTCTTGGTAGTTCTTTTCTTTCAGCATATTGAATATACCATACTGCTGCCCTCTGACCTGCAAAATATCTGCAGAGACATTGGCTTTGAATCAACAGAGGTTCTCATTTACATGAGGAGTCCATTTTCTCATGCTACATTCAAGATTGCTTTTTTCCTGTAACTTTTCAGTTTACTATATGTGGTGCTGAAGTGAGCACAGCTTTTCAGTTTCATTATAATGTGTTTCAGTGTTGGTCTCTTTGCATTTACCCTAATTGGAGTTCATTCAGCTTCTTGAATTTATATATCCATTTTTTTGCCTCAAATTTGGAAAAATTTCAGCCACTATTTCTTTAAATAGGCTCTCTATCTCTTTCCTACTTTTCCTGGGTCTCCCATAATGCATAGATAGACTTTTTGTAGTGTCCTGTATAGCCCATAGACTCTCTTTACTTTCCATCATTCCTTTTTTTTTTCCATTCCTGTGACTCAGTAATTTCACATGATGTTTTCTAGTTTGCTGATTCTTTCTTCTGCTTGATCAAATCTTTTTTTTTTTTTTTTTTTGCTTGATCAAATCTGAAGTTGAATCTGTTTAGTGCATTTTTCAGTTTAATCATTGTATTCTTCAGCTACAAAGTTTATTTACCTTTTTTAAAAAGTGTTTTTGTGTCAATATTCTTATTTTGTTCATGCATTATTTCCCTGATTTCATTTAGGTATCTTTTGTGTTGTCTTTTAGCATCTTTAGTAGAGCATCTTTAGAATTATTATTTTAAATTACTTCTCAGGTAATTCATAGATCTTCATTTCTTAAGGGTTGGTTGTGGTGCTTTATTTTGCTCGTTTGATGGAACCATCTTTAACTGTTTTCCTTTGGGCCTTTTGATCTTTTGAGATTAGGGCATTTGAAAAGACAATGATCTCTTTTAGTGTGTTATTTTTTTTTTAAGTTTTTGTTTATTGATTCTTAAGAGACGGGAGGGGGGGAGACGGGGGGGCGGGGGGGGGCGGGGGCGGGGGGGGGGCGGGGGCGGGGGCGGGCTCGGGCCTCCCCTCCGCGGGGCGGCGACACTCCGCGCGGCGGGGCGTTGAGTGTTTACCGCGCGCCCTAGCAACTGGCGGGCGCGCGGCTGGCGGCGCGGGGCGCGGGGCGCTGGGCGCAGTGCGGACGCGGAGCGGGGCGCTGCAGGTGAGTGCGGCCGTTGGGCGCAGGGCGGCCGCCGGGGACTCGCCGCCGCCTCTCCGCGCCGGGCCCCGCCGCTCCCGCCCGCCCCGCGCAGGGGTCCTTGCAGCCTAACGCGGCGGGGTTCGAGCAATGGGGGCCTCTCTCGCCCGCTCCCCTCGTCTCCTCGGGCCGCGGCCCGCCCTGTCCCGGCCCTCTCCCTCCCCTCCCCTCCCCGCAGACCCCCTGCCCGGGCGCCTCCTGCTCCTCGGCTCCCGAGCCGAGCCCCTCTCCGCGGCTCAGGCGACTCCCGGCGCCTCCCCGTCCTCCTACCCTCCGCCCCTGCAGCTCGCCCTCCTTCCACCTACCGTCCTCCTCCCTGCGCCTTCCTGCCGGCGCCCCCTGCCCCCTCACCCCTACAGACTGAGCTCCGGCTCTAACTAACGCCTGTCGCCGTCTGCTCGGTGTTTTCACGCAGGCTTTAAGTGTACGTGGATTCAGGGCCCTGCACATGCCAGTTCTGAAATTCTGATTTTTCTGTAGCTTCATCATTCCCAGAATGGCACGTGTATGCGCCGACTCCCAATCTGTGTTACCAGCCACATTTCTAGATCTCAGCGTGGATGCTCACCTTCCCTTAGCTCTGTTTCTGCTCAAGCGTTACAGAAATTATTCACGGACGGGTTTCATTTTTTTTAATGCTACGGGAAGCTTGCAGCTAATCCTTAAAAAAGAAAAACAAGCTGTGTTACAGTGATTTGATTCGGACAGAAAATGAGTAGAATAATAGACAAAATGAATATAAATGATTTTCCATTTATGAGAACACGTGCACAGAAACTTTTCTCCATTTAATCATTAAACTTTTCAACAGTCGCACCTTAATTCAAAGATACTTACTACATATTCATGTGTATTCGTTGTAACTGTGGTTCTTAGGCCAAAAGGACTCCTGGATTGGCAGTGGGTAGAAACTGGGGAACAGCCTGTTTTGATTAAAAAAAAAAAAATTTAGTTTTGTATTTTTACCTGAGTTACACAGACCTTTTTTTTTTTTTTTTTAACACCCCTGGGACTAGTGGAATAAATACGGTTCTCCTGCTAAATGAGGCTATTAGAAATGTCCTAGACTTAACATGAAAAGCTTTAGATTACACTGTTTTCTTTTTGTAATTTATTCACTTACGCCTACAAAGTACTTCTTTCTCTTTCTCTGTCCGTCTCTCTTTTTTTTAAAAAAAAGATGTTATTCATGAGAGACACAGAGAGAGGCAGGCTCCTCACAAGGAACTGGATGCAGGATTCGATTCCAGACCCAGGATCATGCCCTGAGCCAAAGGCAGACGCTCAACAGCTGAGCCGCCCAGGCTGTCCCTCTTTCTTTCTCTCTCTGCTCTCACTCTCATTTTTAAAGGCTTTTTCTACCTATCTTGTTCAAGATTTTGATACACTTTTCCCCCCTAATAATATTTTTTGCCTTCTGGGTTGTCCCAGACCCTCCTGAAATTTTCTTAGACCTCAAATCAAGCCTGTTCATTGTTGCAGCTCCTGCCTTTCCAGATTTAGAAAAACAATTTGAAGAGATACAAACGTGTTATTTTTGTATAGACATTTATCATGATGAAGACCTTTTTGCATTTCTTAGCTCTTTTTAAAGTGTCTTTCAGGAAGTTGCTGTATGGGGTGTTGACTGCTGCTACAGTCTTATATAATCTATGTATGTCCACATTTTCCTTTTAAAAAGTACAAGAAGGAAATGATACACATGTTGTAGTTTTATAAGACCACTGAAACAAGTGGTATGCTTAAGATTAAAAATAAATTGTGCACATAAGACTTTCTATATGTGATAAAGCTGTTTGCACTTATTCTTAGCTTGCACTTACTCTCTTAATACTGGCAAACTCAACAGTGTTACTGATGTAAGCATCAGTACAGGCTTACATGTTTGGAATCAAGCAATAGAAACAAACTACTAGAATACTAAAATAAATGCACACGAAAAAATCTGTACCCTAATTGTATATATTTTATAATTGTATGTATTTGTATATATAAGTATATACACAGATATAAAAATATATATACCTATTTATGTACACATATATCAGCCATTCTTAGCCCTGAGAACTATCATTTTTTATAACAAATATTTTGTAATGCCTTCTTTGCTACTCCAAAATCAAAATCCTAGGTAGTAATTCTACATGTGTGCATAGTTTAAATGTAGGATAGGATATCTTTAAATGTAGATAGGATATCTAGATCAGTGGCTCTCAGTGAGGCAGTACTCATAACTCAGAAGTATTATTAACCATATTTCATTATCAAAATGATATTGGCTACTTCCTGGGACCCCAGGATCATAGCCTGAGCCCAAAGGCAGACACTCAACCACTGAGCCACCCAGGTGCCCTGATGTCTGACATTCTTGGTCCTCATCACTAAATCCCAATGATGTCCCCTAACTGTAAAATAAAGGAAAATTAAAAGGTAAATAATTGCAATACAGTAATAGTATGTAAATGCTCAGGTACCACTACACTAGAATATGTAGTGAAGTAGTCAGGTGCTCCAGCCTTACATAGAATTATATACTGTGAATGCAGTAGCTCCAAATGCAGGCTGATGTAAACACATCATTGAAACTTAAATTGTGTGACCAGCATGGCCATCAATGGTGTGATTTTCCAAAATACTGAGCTCTTGGTAGACTTCCATATAAGACAGAATATATACAACCTTCCTTTGACTTACATGATAGTTGCAATCCTGGAAAATTCAGTGTATGTCAAAACTGTGGAAAAATTACTTTGTAAAGTGGAGTTAGATTCTTAGCGCAGGTATTACTTATCTGAAGTTTTTCGCCCACCAGATGCCTAAAGAGTGTAGTATAATTCTGTCTGGGGACTGTTGTGCACATTGCAGGACATCAGACATTATTTTTTAAGAGTTTGTTTATTTATGAGAGACAGAGAGAGGCAGAGACGTAGGCAGAGAGAGAAGCAGGCTCCCTGTGGGGAGCCTGATGCGGGACTCAATCCCAGGACCCGCTCCTGGGACCCCAGGATCACACCCTGAGCCAAAGGCAGACTCAACCACTGAGCCACCCGGGTGCCCTGATGTCTGACATTCTTGGTCCTCATTACTAAATCCCAATGATGTCCCCTTCCTATCATTTTGATAATGAAATATCCTTAATAATATTTCTGAATTATGAGTATTGCCTCATTGAGAGCCACTGATCTAGATATCCTGTTACTAGATTTAGTGCAGTACAAAACCCAAAATCCCCAAGTCATTTCCGAAGGGTCCTGGTACTTCGGAGCTTTAGTAATAATGGGGGAAAGCTAATTCTATTCTATATTTAACTTTATCACCATTCTAATATTCTGGAAGGAAGCCTTTCATGATCCTATTAGTGAAAAATCAAACAAGTATAGACTATCAGGGAAAAAAAAGCCTTAAATGTTCACAGTGAGAACTTGCTTGCTAACTCGGCTTTTACTCAATGTTGCAGATAATGTTCTCTTTTTAAAGAAAGTCAGAATAACAGAGTTCAGTTTGACAGCATGGTTCTAAATTATGCACTGCCCAGCCCAGAAGAGCCTTTGGCTCCAGCAAACCTGTTGGACCAAAGGCCTTGATGCCATCTTCCCCCAGCTCTTCCTTCCACTGTTGGGAGTTTTCTGTTTCTGTTTTCTGCCCAGTTATTTGAGCTTTTCTTTCTGGGGCCCAGGGAAATGAGAAAGTTATTTGCTTAGGGCAAATAGATACTAGAAAATCCAAGTGCCTGTCAGTTTTACTTAGAGCTAGCCCAGTAAAAATGAATATTTCTGTTGCATTAAGGAGCAATTTGATGATGAAAAAAAATTGACCACTAAGATTAAGAAGCAGAATATGTGTTGGATGGCTTAAAGGCTTGAAAGTGAGAACGGTTCCAGGAAAAAGGTGATTGCCATCCTGTGTTTCTAACTCTTTCCACTCTGATGCAGGGTGTGTGGTGAGCTCAGATCTGAGCATTGACTGAGCATGGGGGTGGCTCTGACAAGGTCTGCACAGTGGACTGCTGCTGGATATGGGACCAGAACCCTGGAAATTACTCCACTGAATGAAGTGATATTGAAAGAAATTGTGATGTTTGTGGAGAGTTTTATCTACAAACATCCTCAAGAAGCAAAATATGTTTTTGTAGAACCACTTGAATGGAAAACAAACTTGGACCCCTCAGCATTTGAATCAGGATATATTGTCAGGTAAGCTGGTAAAGAGCTTCTAGAGTTTAATGTCTTTATTGTACATATTTTGATAAATGAGTTGTAGGTTTTGGGCAAGTAATTTAACATCTGTGAATCTCAGAAATATTCTGACCCAGGAATTGCAATCAGGAGGCACTCTGCTGAAATCTGGGAACATTCTGTTTAGCACAACAAAATTATGTATGTATGTATGTATGTATGTATGTATGTATGTATTTATGAGAGAGAGAGAGAGAGAGAGAAGATGAGCAGGGGCAGGGGCAGAGGGAGAAGCAGACTCCTGGCTGGGTAGGGAGCCAGCCAGACACTGAGCTCTATCCCAGGACCCTGAGATCATGACTTGAGCCAAAGGCAGACCCTTAACCGACTGAGCCACCCAGGCACCCCTAATTATTTCTTTCTATCTATCTATCTATCTATCTATCTATCTATCTATCTATCTATCATCTATCTATCTATCTATCTATCTATCTATCTATCTAGATGTTATTTATTCATGAGAGACACAGAGAGAGAGGCAGAGATACAGGCAGAGGGAGAAGCAGGCTCCCTACAGAGAGCCTGTTGTGAGACTCAATCCCAGGACCCTGGGATCATGACCTGAGCTGAAGGCAGATGCTCAACCACTGAGCCACCCCGGTGCCCTGGCACTCCTAATTTTTAAATTTTGATTTGAATTTCTTTTGATAGGGGATGCATTCTTGAGTTCACCACACTCCAACAATTGTTGTTGCTTTATGTTTGGGCTTTCCACTCATCTATACAACCCTACAGGTGTCAGTAGGCATTGGTTTTGTGACCTCTGCTATAGGCAAAATCCCTTCTGGTATTAAAATCTATTAATTCCTGGGGAGCGGTAAATTTCCCTCAATATATGGGAGAGGCTAATTAGCAATTAGCATTGTCCTCAAATGAGAACCTTCCAAATCTGAGATTTAAGAAAAACCTACCTCTACCTCAAACAGGGAGCTGTCAACTTAGCTCTAGAGAGCTTAGATAAAAAAATATATATGTATTTATATAAATGTAATCATAATTATATAGGAGTAATTGACATTTGCATATGTAAATCTTTTTTGTTGTTTTGGTCAGCTTCAGTTTATTTTCCACTTTCAGGCATCGGGATCCTCTTTTCTGCCACCGTGTTCCTCCTTAATTTTGCATATGAACTTTTAAAGTGTGACATTATCAAAGACAGGTCACTAATCAGTCAAATCTTCTTATATATGCCTTTTCCACTTTTTCCCTTTGGGATTATTTGTGAGAATAAACTCTGAATTTCATTTTTAGTACTGAAAAACCTTTTTTGAACTGTATTTCAGGAGTGTTTGGTTCTGTTGTCATGCTCTACCTTCTCTCTGAATTTCCTGAAGCCTTTTTCTAAAATTGTATTTTATTTCTAACTCTGCCTATGGTCACTTCCTCCCAAAGTGCTTGTCATTATTCATTGCTCCCACTTAAGTTCAGTGTAGTGTCACATGTTGTTTTTTCTAACCTTTGAAAGATGAACTCATCTGCAAAACCATATAGTTCAAAAACATATGAACTACTTAGTACAGAGATGAATTTAAAGCAGATGTCATAAGAGTATCAAGAGCGTCATTGTATCTTACCTCTGTTTATTTTGTGTTCCAAGGACAAACATGACCACATCTGCAACCTACTTAGGTGGGCTGTTACACATACCTCAATCATATCACTGTTTCTCTTTCTTTATCCTTATCCAATTGCTTTTTGCTCTATTTCCATTCTTATACCTCTGCATACAGTCTTTTTTTTTTTTCATACAGTCTTTATGCATAGAGGTCCCTCTTAAGCAGGAAGTCTCAACATTTTGGCACATATATGTTTTGAACCAACTACCTCTTGATTGTCTTCCTTCTGTCAAATTTACTGGACACCTTTTCCTTGGGCCAGTTTTTCTATCCATTATTCTTATTTCTGACTTTTATTGGTGATATCTTTGACCTCGGAAGGGAAAAGAGGGTCTGAAAGTAGCATTTGTTGTAGTTGAAGGAAACCATGCCATTGTGGCTGGATGAAAACCAGGTGGGTACTGATAGTCCTGAAGAAGGCAAAGGATACAGCTGAGATTTTGGTAGTTATGGAAAATTCTAAATGTTTACACATCCAAGTCTTGACCACTCCCCTTGCTCTACCCCCACCCCCCCAAACCAAAGAACTGTCAGCAACCCATAGCCACTTGGTATGCTGTGTCCACCAACATAACAAAAGTGATATAGACCAGAGATGCCCTCAATGGCTGGAAGAACGTACCATTAAAAGAGTCCCGGCTACCTCATTCTTTGCCCTTTTGTACACATGCACTGTTCTTGCTTAGGCTGCTGGCCCTTAGGACACCTTTTATTCATTTATTTAAAGGGTGGAGGGTCAACTGCTGTCCTTTCAGATAGGATTCAGCTCTGTAAGTCCACATAAATATGGATACCTAAGTCATCATAAAGGCTTTGAGTTTGGAGCCTCTGGATGCATTTCTACCAAACCACAATATTATTGGATGTTTTAGGATATTTCTTCTTCCTCTTGGGACTATATGTTCTCTCAGCCTTTTGTTCCAAAACAAGTCAGTTTTATTTACATGGAAAGTCTGTTGAAGTAAGTAAGCTACCCTCTTTTGTTGATCTCTTTTATATTCGCACTTGAGGCCTCATTTCTCATTTGATGTTGCACATCTCCAAATGTACTCTTTGCAGCAGTCCTTAAAAAATTGATCAGCCTTCTTCTGAATTAGGCTAACAGACATCTGACATTGAAACTGATCTGCTCATCATGCACTGAAAAAAGGTTTTACATGTCGTCACCCATCTTCTTTTGTGCAGATCATTGTTGAGTAGATAGGCATGGCACTGTCCACATGTTAGATGACTTACTCTTTTCTTTTAGAATCATTTCCAATGTACAACCCTTCATTCTATAATAACACTGGTCATCGTCTTTCCATGTTCATTGTTTTGGGGAAAATAACTCCACTTTCATTCTAATGGAAATCATAGGTCTCCTTGTATTACCATTTTCAATTGCTTTTGTTCTTATCAGACAGAATGAGATAACTAATCTTTCTAAAACACTCCAGAATGAAACCCAAGTCCACTGTAAGCTAAGGACAAATGACACCCTTCAATGATTAACACCATATGGTGGTGGTATACAGAGCTCAGTTGCTTTGACTCATTAGAATGTAGCTCAGGAAATATAAAGACTGGATAAGTGTTCAGAATCACTTAGTGACAATGTTATTATCAGTTCTTTTCTTTTTTGGTAAAATTACGATTTTGACTCATGTCAGCTTTAATACTGTGATATTTTAGCTTCTAATGTCTCTCTGCTGTCTCAATGATATGTCTGAGTTGGGACAAAATTCTCTCCTGGTAAGAGTGCTGTGTAGATGAGGAGTTGAGCCCCGAGCAGTGACCCTCTTCCCCCTGTCCTGCCCACCGCCCTCACAATTCATACCTTTCTGATTCCTAGTTTTCTTTTTTCTTTTGTAAATCTCTACAGGCATCTTTTTTATTGTTGACTTCCCAATACTCCTTGGTAATGGGCATTGTTTGATCCTTTTACCTTCTTGTTCTAGTTCTCTTATCAATGTCATGAAGGATCAGTTACATGATCTCTGATCTTAAAATTGTATTGTTTTATGAGATGATAATTATTATGTTTTGGTAAAACTTTTCTAAAAGATTTTATTTATTTGAGAGAGAGAGAGAGAGAGAGAGAGCAAGCAGATGGGGGGGTGGAACAAAGGGAGAGGGACAAGCAGACGCCTCACTGACTGTGGAGCTCAACCAGGGCTTGATCTCATGACCCTGAGATCACGACCTGATCAGAAACCAAGAGTCAGACACTTAACCAACAGAGCCACATGGGTGCCCCATATTTTGGTGAAATGTCCAAATTATGCTATTAAAATCGATGGCCATAACGTTTGTTACTTGAGCTCTTTGTTTTTTGTTCCTGAGAATTACTAACTAGTTTTGCAACTGTAGCTTTATATCTCTTGTTATTTTTTAGGCTCATTTATTGAGTAATTACTATGTTCTGGACACTAAACTAGACACTGGGGATGAAATAAATGTGACATTTTTCTGCTCTCTCACCTTATAGCATAAAGCTATAGTATTTTCAGCTGCCCTCCACAATTACAGTTTGAAAGTCTTTTGATCAGGTCAGTGGATTTCATTTGCAGCACATTTATCTTGACCTCACAAGATGGGCATAGTATTTTTTCTTTCCAGAATCTCTTTCTTCCAGTATTAGAAACTGCAAACCCCGAAACAAACCTGCTCTTCCACATCCTCCCTGGAGCTGGCATTTAGTTCCTACTGCTTTGCTGAGTTACAGGCTTCAACTGGTGGGAGCAATGAAATATGTGTCCTGTGCCCTTGACTTCTCCCATATCTTACCAGGAGTTTCACCTTCTCAAGTTCAGTGGCTTGATATTGTTGGCATTCAGTCAGCTTATAACTTAGTCTTGTCATCATCCACTTAGCACATGTGACCAACCTGGCACAGACCTTTAAGAAATCTCAAACCTGAAGACATTATTCCAAAAGCTTTATTTTAGAGAAAACACACATTTTGTATACAACACACATCACTGGTCAGCCTAGAAATCTTCTATTCGTTTATTCCTCTTCTATTTATTGAGTACCTTCTGTGTACAATTACTATGTAAGTTACTTCCTATGTGAGTTACTATGAAAGTTACTGCTGGAAGAACAGTGGGAAAGCCTGGTAAAAGTCCCTGTATTAGCCTCCTATTGCTGCTGTAACAAATTTTCACATACTTAGTGACTTAAAATAATGCAGATTTAATTTCTTAGGGTTCTGGAGGTGAAAAGACTAAAATAAGTGTGTAGGGTTAAAATCAAGGCGTTGGCAGGGCTGTGTTCCTTCTGGGGGCTGAAGGAAGATCCATTCTTGTCTTCTCCAGCTTCTGGAGGCCACCTACATTCCATAGCTTCTGGCTCTGTGTTACTCTGAACCCTGTTTCCATGTCACGTTGGCTTTTCTGACTTGACCCTCCTGCACATTTCAGAATAGTCTTCCCATCTCAAGATCCTTAACTTAATCCATCTGCATGGTCTCTCTTGCCATGTAAGATAAGGCATTTGTGGGCCTCGGGTGTTAGGATGTGGACATCCGTGGCAAGCCACTAGTCTGCCTCCATGATCTCTATCTTCTTCCTTTTCTAGTGAAATCGTGCTGGTAGTACATCTGAGTCTGAGTCTGTCAGGTTTACTTTTTCTGATGAACTGGCAATACACCACATCTGTTTATCTGCCTTACAATTTAAAATATGTTAGATCAGGTCTTAAGAGGAGAGCAGTTTTTCCAGGGATATCCATATCTAATAAAAACCTAGGTAGCTTAGTTAATGTTGTACGTGGTAGAAATCTATAGAAATATCACTGCCGTAAAAACATCTTAATATTTCTTAAATGCTGACCTAAAAAAAATAATTAAAATGGGCAGAAAGACAAATCTAGGAGACCCAGAAATTTCTGATCAGGAAAAGTCCATTTAGAAAAACTGCTTATTATCCTAAAGTAAACCAAATTAGGGGGTTTGGAGTGGGAAAACATCCACAGAGGGAACCTAGTTTGTCTCTCTCTCTTTCTCTTTTTTATAGCTTTTTGTTCATAAACACAGAGTAGCCAAGAAGATTTCTAACCACTAATTACTGTGGTGTAAACTTTATAAATAAAATAACTTTAGAAATCCCCAAAACATGAATGGTCCTGTAGAACCAGTGATTTTTTTAAAGTTGTCCAACACATTGTTAGAAAAACAAAACCAAAAACTGTGATTGAGTTCATGTAAGTATTCAAGACGTGGCTTAAAATGTTCTTCCTGGGTATATCATGTTGCTAACTATGGTTGCTAATAAGCCTGGGAACTTAGGGATCTGAGTGTGGACAAATGAGGAAAAGACATGAGCTTTTAACAAGAAGTACTTATATTTTGTGTTTTATAATGAGCCAGAGGGATGATTTGTCAGAATGTCTTATGTTTAACTTCACTAGCATCCAGGTAAGCTTAAGATTTTATTTATTTATTTATTTATTTATTTTTATTTCCTAGTGAAACAACAGTCAAGTCAGAAGAAGTTGATAAAGATGGGCAGCCTTTGCTGTTCCTCTCTGTGGCACACATTAAGATCAGGAGCTTGGGGCAGCTGTCACGTTTGCTGCTTATTGCCAAAGACAGAAAGCTGAAGGAAGCACAGGCTTGTATCAAAGGTGATATTTATGCTCCAGTCTATGACTTGAACTTTTAGAAACATAATCATGGGGGAGGGGGAGTTG